>NW_015389106.1:117708-140645 GCF_001527695.2 Protobothrops mucrosquamatus | reverse complement strand
CCACCCACCCACCCACCCATCCATCCATCCAAATTCTTGCTCATCACTTTTTAGGAGTTGATTCCATGTTTGAGGGCTAGGATGGAGGAATTCACCTCTTTCATATTCGATTAGAAATGATACAGGCTTCCATTTTATTAATTTTATGTTTTCCTTATGCCCCAACCTGAATTAGGTTTCAATTTTTGTTCCCAAAGGAAGCTGTTATGAATACAAGCCAATCATTTTGCTCCTTCTGACGCAGAAGGAACTTTCTGTCCATCTAGAGGAGAAGATGATGATTTTTCTGGCCACAATCCTCTCTTCAACACCAACCAATTCATCTGAATTCTTTCAATAAAAGAAACCATTTTAATACGCCGTGAACCTCTAGCCAAGGGAGCCTGAATAAGACCGCTGTATTATTTTATGACATGCCTTGGCAAATATACAAATTTCAGCATTTATGCAAACATTAAAAAAAATTATTTATAATTCTTCCTACCAAAACTGGCTCCGTCAGACATCAGAATATCAGCTGTAAAAATCTCCCCAAGGAATCTCACAACAAGATCTAGCTCATGGGTGGTTGACATTCTCTACTCTGTCTATTAGGTTGAGAGACGAGAAGGGGAATAAAATTATTTGGGGGTATCCCTGGGCTTCAATTAGAGGGAACTCTGCACAGGTAATCAGAAGATAAGATGCTAGAGTAAAACGGTTTTCAAAAACTGGCACATTCGGTGCCAGAACGTACACAAGAATAAGGATACAATTATGAGAAATTTATTTTTTTTAAAAAAACCCTCTAGTTAATATGAGGCTCGGGTAACACAGTCTTAACAATGGGAAAATGAGAAACTCAAACATCCAAGTTCTACAAAAATGGGGAACAGAGAAATTAAACTAGGCGGATTCGCCTGTACGTATTATGGGAAACAGCTAAAGACCACCAGGATCGCTTACAAATAGAATTTATTACAGCCTGTCCATTATGGCTGTTAAGTTGTGACAGTCACAAAGCAGGTCACCCACATGATTGACTTGGTTTTATGTCCCTTTTTGCGGCGGTCGTAAAACAAAACACCACCGCAGCCGTTAAGCGAGCCCTTTGGAAACAAATCGTAAGTAGCCCTGGGGATGTTTGCGTAACTTTGAGAACTGTACTTGGGTGGATCTGAATCTATGCCACTGGGCTCTGTAAGCATCAAGGCGATGGGGTGCTTCTTTTGAGTTTTATTTATTTTATTTTATTTTTAAAAGGCAAATAGGTAGGAAAAAAAGAACATAAGCATTTAAAAAGCAGGTACATGATGGACCCTTGCAAGGGGTTCTTCTCCTTCAGTCTGGGGGACCCAAAAGGTAAAACTTGCAAGGGACGAGTAAAAATAAAATAAAATTCCTTTTTATCAAGGCATTTGATCTGCTCTGTTACCGCTGCGTTTTCCTAGAGTGTTTATCTTTATTTCATTCAAAAGAACGTCAGTAGTTCTTTTGGTTTTTTTCTAAAAAAAAAAAAGAAGAAGGGTGGATGCTTTCTTTTACTCCGTGCTGAGATGTGAAAAGGAAAAAGAACAGACAAGCAAGAAATGATGGCCCTTTTGATTTTTCCTCAAGTCCCTTTTCCACATGTAATTTTTATTTCAAGTGTTTCCACAGTCTGAGAGAAACGAAACGCTATTTTCTCCGAGATGTGCACTTCAACATGTATTTTATATCTATCAAAAGAGGGCATTTCCTACGGATAAATATTTAAATGCAACTTTTGATCGGTATATAAAGCACACTGCAGCATTTTAAGAAGTGGGTTCTCCAGAAGGTAGATAAATGTTTGAGCTGCTTGTTGGCTTAAAATGTTGACTGTTTTCCTCAAAAGGTATGTCAATAAATAAATAAATAAAATTAAACCTCCCAGGTCACGGTCAACTAAGAAAAAGAACGATATGGAAACAGATTTGGCCAAGGCCTTTAATGCTGATAGGGTCCAAAAAGGGATATATTTCTTTTTTGGTTCTGTTTTTATAGGTAGCCCTTGTTTAATGACCGTTTGTTTAGTGACCATTTACACTTAGGACAGTGATTAAAAAAAGCAACTTGGCCACCAATCCTTGCAGAGTCTCTTTGCAGAGTGAGAGGAGCAGCGTATGAATTTAATGAATAAATCGAATGAAATTTGCAGATCTGTAAAACAACGGAAAGCTGAAGTCAGATCATAAACCCAGTTGTGGTTTCACTTAGTGACCGAGTTGCGGTTGCTAAACGAGGACTACCTATATTACAGAATGGCCTGTCCCTTCTTTGTTCAATCTCAAATAACATTACCAAGTTTAGAGAGTAATGATCTACACAGACCATAAAATCATAAGCAGGGGAAGGACTAGAAGACCTTCAAAGTCCCTTCCAACCCTGTTATTTTGTTATTCTGTTTTGACCTTTTGGGTCATTATAAATCTTCAGGTCCAGAGCCATTTCTTAAGATAGGTGGCTATAAAAATCAATCAATCAATCAATCAATCAATCAGTCTGTCCATCCGTTCATCCATCCATCCATCCATCCGTCCATCTACATGGATTATAGTTTTAGTTCAATGGCAGACGGTAACACCATCTAAGGCCATCTGGTGGCATGAAGGCTTCACAGAAAAATGGTTTATGGGTGACAGAATTGGTAAAAAAAACCCCCACTGTGGTTAGGAGAGAAGGTAGCTTAATGATGGACACCACCATCCTGAGAGCGTCCTACCAAATCTAGCGATAACCTTTCATTTTCACCTTGTGTACACACCACTTGACCCAAAAGACATTGGGCACCAAAAGAAACCAACAGAACAGCCTATTACGACCATGAGCATCGCTGTGATTTCTTTTAGACCCCAGTGATGAACAAAACTAGGATCAAAGAAAATGAGGGGGGAGAAATCAGGTTGCATGGTTGACGTTCTCTGAACATGGGTTTCGGAT
Source organism: Protobothrops mucrosquamatus (assembly GCF_001527695.2). Classification (NCBI taxonomy): domain Eukaryota; kingdom Metazoa; phylum Chordata; class Lepidosauria; order Squamata; family Viperidae; genus Protobothrops; species Protobothrops mucrosquamatus. Next base: position 137,705 of record NW_015389106.1, on the reverse strand, counting down.
CGCAGGTGTTTCATTACTCAAGTAGGTAACATGGTTAGTGCAAGGACCTTGGAGAAGCTTGTTGGTTGGCAGGAGTGACCCATCCTTGAGTCTTGCCTTTCTGCATGAATTGTGTCAAGTCAAGAGGTTGGTGGGAAAAAGAGCGAACATGGGTCTTCCTTTAGCAACGTGCAGTCAACTGAAGGAAGACAATTGGTTGAGGACTTTTTATGGGAGCCTCTTGAGTGAAGAAGAGGACCATGAGTTGCCTCTTCCAAAAACAGACCCAGGTCTGCAGGATTCCCAGGTTACCCTGATACACACAAGATACCAAAAAAAGCAAAACTCTTAACATTACCTACGCACCAAATTATGTTCCAGCCTCACCCTCACAGTCCTTGTTGGTCAGCATCCTGACTCGTGGTCAGCCATTTCTGCAAAGAAGGAAAGAAGATGGGTAGATATGTATTCTTTAAGCAGATGACACTCAACTGTGCGTTTTCACAAACACTTGTTTCTCATTACACTCTTATGTACCATGTTCTTTCTTAGACCCCAAAATGCAGGAACCCACCAGAAAATGTGGATCATCAAATCATGCCTCACAAGAAATCTTTCTTTTTATGCTCGTCCTGGTCCAAGAACAGAGAAGGACCTTCAGCAGGAAAGATGCACCTGAAATTTAGTAGTTCACCATCACCCTATCTTTCCAGAATCAGAATAGAGCTGGAAGGGATCTTGGAGGTCTTCTAGTCCAGCCCTCTGCTCAAGCAGGAGACCCTATACCATTTCAGACAAGGGATGAAGCACCCACAACTTCTGGAGTCAAATCTAGTTAATTTTCTTGCTGTTAGGAAGTTTCTCCTTAATTCCAAGTTGCTTCTCTCCTTGATGAGTTTCCATCCGTTGTTTCTTCACTTCTTCGTAGCTTCTGTGGCTACAACTAATCTGGAGTTGTCTCTTCCGTCTTCCCCATCTCTCTTACAAATATTTGCATTTATTTTGTTCATTTACATACTGTACATATGCGTGTTTCCAGTTTACAATCTGGCCCGTGGCAGTTAGCAAACCTAACCAATAAATAACCATCAAGATCAAAAAGGAAAAAAAAAAGAAACCCCAACTAAAACATTGACAGCCTAAAATGTTCTAAAGTCATGAAGACGCATCAGAATGCCCCAGAGGACTACGGACTGGTGGGTGAGTGGGTGGGAAGAAGAAGAATGAATAAAAGTGGGCTTTAAGATTTCCTTCTTTAAAGCATGATAAAAAAAACAAGAAGGAACGGATTCCAGAGGGTAGCAGAGAAGACTCTTTGCACCGCAAGAAACCCCCGGGGTCTTGGCACGACGTCGGTGCAAACTTGTGAATAAAATTGGCTTGCAAAATAGAATTGCCATTCTTCGTTGGGTTGTTTGAATACCGAAGACCCTCCGTGGCCACCCGCCACATTGTCCAAAATCGGGAAGGGTCATTTCAAAGTCACTTTAGCTGTTAATTTAAAAAAAAAAAAAAAACAGAGGAGGAGAGACTGCTGGCCACTCGCCAGTGGGGTGCGTGAGATTTCCTTCACTTTTAGACGATAAAGTCAAGATTAATTCAACCTTTTTTTTGATGGGACAAATAACAGTGGAATTTGGCTTTTATGCGTAGTTCAGGTAGTCCTCGGCTTACGATCACAAGGAAGCCCAACATTTCTGTGGTTAAGAAGACCCCAGAAGACCTCCAGCGTCCCTTCCAACTCATTATTATTATTATTATTATTATTATTATTATTATTATTATTATTATTATTGTTATTATTATTATTATTATTATTATTATTATTATTATTATTATTATTATGTGAAACATTCGCTGAGTTTTGCCCCCATTTTACGACAGTTGCTAAGTGAGTCACTGCAGTTGTTAAATTAGTAACACGGTTGTTAAGCGAATCGGGCTCCCTCCATTGACTTTGCTTGTCAGAAGGTGGCAAAAGGGGATCCCGTGACCCCTCCCCGGGGACACTGCGACCGTCGTTAAGTGTGAATCAGTCCCCCAAGCGTCTGAATTTTGATCACGCGACCGCGGTCGTTAAGTGGGAAGAAGGGTCGCAACCCGCTTTTTGGGAATCCCGTTGTAACTTCGAACGGTCACTAAATGAACGGTTGTGAAGTTGAGGACTATCTGTAACGGCCCGGACCTTATTGTGTGCACCAAGGTGGGAAGATGTAATATCATCCTGGATTGGTGAAGATGCGGGAACTCGCCGAGATGGCAAAATTGACTTCTTTGAACACAGAAAAGAGAATATATATCCATGTTTCTGGCTGACCAGGAACCCCTTGTAGGCTTTTGGCATGAAACAGAGGGGAAAAAAAAAAGAACTTATGATTTATGGTTCTGATGGTTCAACAGAATAGATTGTAGAAAGAAGAGAGTTATGTTCTAAGCATAAAGAGGTAAATTTATAATAGCATTTATAACTGCTGTAAAGAAGATCAGAAGCTATTTTGCTTTTCTTTCCTTCTCTCTCTTCTTTCTTCCTTTCCTTCCCACTTCCCTCCCCTTCTTTTTCCTTTTTTCTTCCTTCCTTCCTTTAGCCTGCTCCCTCCCTCCCTCCTTCCCACTTGCTTTTTTCTTTCTTTTTCTTCCTTCCTTCCTTCCCACTTGCCTGCCTTCCTATCTTCCTTCCTTCCTCTTTCCTTCCTTCCCTCAATCCCTCCCTTTCTTTTTTTCTTTCTTTTTCTTTTTCTTCTTCTTTCCTTCCTTCCCACTTGCCTGCCTTCCTATTTTCCTTCCTTCCTCTTTCCTTCCTTCCTTCCTTCTTTCTTTCTTTCTCTTTCTTTTTCTTCTTTCCTTCCTTCCCACTTTCCTGCCTATCTTCCTTCCTTCCTCTTTTTCTTTCCTTCCTGCCTTCCTTTTCTCTTTCTTTCTTTCTTTCTTTCTTTCTTTCTTTCTTTCTTTCTTTTTCTTTCCTTCCTTCCATCTTCCTTCCTCCCTCCTTTTCCTCACTTCATATTAGTTCATATTAGCTTCTTTCCCTCTTTTTCAAAAAATATATATCTTATTATACAAAACCCCCCGCTTTGCTCTGATTCTGTGGGCATTCATTTTCCCACTCAACGAAGCATTGATGTGTGGTGGGGGGGACGCTGAGTTTTTATGTGTTTATAAGCTACCGAAGGCACCGTCAATCTGCGCTCAGCAAATTTTATTGGTCGTAAATTCATACGCAGCAGCTTTTTATTGTCCTGGATGCAGGCAGGTAGCTGACCCTTTTAAACTGCCTTTAAAATATTGTGTTTCTTACCAGTGTGCGGGATCTGTTAGCCATCCTTCTCTCCTCTAAATGAGGGGAATTATACATATGTGACTTTTCTTCTAGGGTGGGAACTCAAGCTACCAAAAATGGGTTGGAATTGCAAGGAACGGCACCTCTCTGATACGAATTCACAGAAATAACTCGGAATATTTAAAAAAAAAGATTTGTGGATTGAGATAAATAAATATATATGTCCCTAGATACACAAATGATATCTGAAGCCATTTGGGGGTTTTTTCTGTTGGTTTCTTGTGTTCAAAATTTTGGCTTGGGACAGGTTAGACGTGAACCCCTAATTTTTTTGGGACAGCAGCTTTAAAGAAAAGATGACAAAACTCCTTGGACTTGAGAGAGAAATCTCTCCTCGTTTTAACTGGAAATCTGGATGGGTTAATTTAGGAATAGAATCTCATCCGTACTCTATTGGCATCTTAAATTGAAGCTCCAAAACCGTTACAATAATCATTGATTATTATTTTTTAAGTAGGATATTATTTAACACCCAGCAGCCCTTCACTAACAGAGCTAAGCTGCTATTTTTATAATAAAACTGCCTCGTTTAGGATATTCCACGCAGGAGGAATTGCTCTCCAAAGCCACACATCCTTAAGGTCACTAAGTCGCTCAACTTTTCCCGCGCTTTTCTCGGCACCCAGGCTTCAACATCGGAGCAGGGGGCAGATACGAACAGGAGGGGGCGCTCCAGGCCTAGATGAAAACAGAGCTAGAATAGAATAATAACTTTATTGTCACTTTGAACGGACGCTAATCGGCACACGTTAAAATGAAATTTCGTTGTGTTCACCTCTCAAAGGGTCACCACCTCCGATACACACTACATAAACATGACATAAATAAATAAATAAATAAATAAATAAATAAATAAATAAATAAATACAGAATTATGCATGTACCCACCCGCTGCAGGATTCTGCCCCTCCCCCCCAACAAATCTAAGAAAAGGAAACGTTCACCATAAAAAAAACCCAGCATGAACTAAAAAGTGTGTTTATCATAGTTCAGCATCCAGAGCCTTCCTTGATTTGCTCGGTCGAGCCTATTGTTTCAGGGACAGGCTGCCTGGGAATAATTCCTGCTGGGGAAGGGCGAACCAAGGTTTCTTTTGCTTCATGTTGTTATAGAATAGAATAGAATAGAATAGAATAGAATAGAATAGAATAGAATAGAATACAGTAGGATTGGATCGGATAGAATAGAATAGAACAGAACAGAACAAAATAGAATAGAATAGAACAGAGTAGGATTGGATTGGATAGGATAGGAATAAGAATAGAGTAGAGTAGAAATAGGAATAGAATTACAGAATAGAATAGAATAGAATAGAATAGAATATGGAAAGAATATAATATAATATAATATAATATAATATAATATAATATAATATAATATAATATAATATAATATAATATAATATAATATAATATAATATAATAAATATAATAAATATAATATAATATAATATAATATAATATAATATAATATAATATAATATAATATAATATAATATAATATAATATAGCAGAGCAGAGCAGAATAGAATAGAATAGAATAGAACAGAACAGAACAGAGTAGTATTGGATAGGATAGGATAGGAATAAGAATAGAGTAGAGTAGAAACAGGAATAGAATAGAATAGAATTACAGAATAGAATAGAATAGAATAGAATAGAATTACAAAATAGAATAGAATAGAACAGAATATGGAAAGAACAGAACAGAACAGAACAGAATAGAATAGAATAGAGCTGGAAGGGACCTTGGAGGTCTTCTAGTCCAGCCCCCCGCTCAAGCAGGAGGACCAATATCATCTCAGACAAGTGACTGTCCAGTCTCTTCTTAAAAATCTCCAGTGATGGAGCGCCTACGATTTCTGGTGGCAAGCTGTTCCACTGGTTAATTGTCCTCACTTTTAGGAAATTTCTCCTTAATTCCAGGTTGCTTCTCTCTTTGGTCAGTTTCCAACCATTGTTTCTCATCCTTCCCTCTGGTGCTCTGGTGAACAACCTGGCCCCCTCTGCCTTGTGGCAGCCCCTCAGATACTGGAACACTGCTATCATGTCTCCCCTATTTCCTCTTTCCTTGAGACTAGCCAAACCCAAGTCTGTTCTTCGTATGTTTTGGTCTCCAAGCCTTGGATCATCTTAGCTGCTCTTCTCTGAACCTTTCCCAAGGTCTCAACATCTTTTTTGTAGGGTGGTGAGATATGGGTGATATAATAGGGGAGGTGTAACCACCCTAGGACTGAGTTGGCATGGGGTACCCCGATTCCTCGTCTCTGTTCCACACAGCCTGCATTCATTGGCTGGGTGGGCATAGCGTGGCAGGACTCTCGTGCCCTTTGCCACACAGCAAGGGGGTGGTAGCGGCCAGAAGTCACACAGACATACCAGCTGTATCCCCCCCCTTCTCCCCCAAATTCTTATTTTTATCCAACTGGTTTTACAGCAGGCCTGGGAAGGGAAGCTTGGCTCCCTGGTGCCACCCTGGAAGCTCCGAAGCTCTGTTGGCAGCAGCGGCAGATGGCCCGGTGCCTGCCAACCGTTGACGTTGGCACCGGCTGGCTGTTTCCAGCCACACTGGCACAACATGAATAGATTTTTAATTAGTCATTGGAGGAGAAAAGGGAGGGCGAGACAGAAGAGGCAGGAAGACACAGCAACACCTGAGTACCACTTTACAAGGCCTTGGTAAGGCCACACCTGGAATCCTGCATCCAGTTTTGGTCACCACGATGTAAAAAAAACATGTTGAGACTCTAGAAAGAGTGCAGAGAAGAGCAACAAAGATGATCACGGGACTGGAGGCTAAAACATACAAGGAACGGTTGCTGGAATTGGGGATGTCTAGTTTAATGAAGAGAAGACTACGGGTGACATGATACTAGTGTTCCAGTATCTAAGGGGCTGCCCCAAAGAAGAGGGAGTCAAGCTGTTCTCCAAAGCACCAGAAGAAGGCAGGACAAGAAGCAACAGATGGAAACTCACCAAGGAGAGAAGCAACCTGGAACTAAGGAGAAACTTCCTGACAGTGAGAACAATTAATCAGTGGAACCACCTGCCTCCAGAAGGGGTGAATGCTCCAACACTGGAAGTTTTTAAGAAGAGACTGGTCAACCTTTGTGTGAAATGGTATAGGGTTTTCTGTCTGAGCAGGGGGTTGGACTAGAAGACCTCCAAGGTCCCTTCCAACTCTTTTGTTATTCTGAGCTCCCAAGACCAGCAACAAAAGACGTGGCACCTGCAGGACACCTCGGGCAAGGTGGCAAGCATATCGTGCAGGTGGACCCTCTTCCTCATGTTCAAACTTCACTGAGACAGGAGGATCCCATGTATTAAGCTCTGGAACGTCAAAGCGATGTTTCCACCAATGCAGTTCACAGGAGAGCGGATCCCAAACCCTCTGGCTGCAGAATGACCAATTGGCAAGCAGAATGCCCCCCCAAGCCTCCCCCCCTAATACACAACCAGCTAGACAACTGCTGCACTGCAATCCCTGCCTCCCACTCCCTTCGCAGGCCTGTCACTCCCAAGAAACACAATCCACGCTTCACTTTCCATGCTATTTTATTTTTCTCAGCAACAGCCTCCTCCTCCTTCCCTTGGGCCAGCTGGATGGATCCCACCCTAACCGAAGCCTCCATTCCCACTTTGCTAACTTTCTTTAGGTTTCATCCAAAGCAAAGTCAGGCACAATTCTCTTCCCTGCCCTTCCTTCCCTCAAAAATGGGAAGAAGCAAAGGGGGGGGGAAATCTCATCCCCCCCCCAAGTAGGTTGAGAAGGAAAGTATTCGTATCTGAGCAAATTACCTTCGGCTACAAGTCTTCCCGGTTCTTAACTCAGCAAAGATTTTAGGTGAAGGCTTTTCTGGTTGGCACCGAACCCCGTTTCGAACCAGGTAGGGCTAATCCCAGCTCTCTTATCTTTTCAATCATCTCCCCCCAAAAAGTGACAGTGTGATGACCCAAGGCACAGCACCGAGGCAATGCAGTCAGCTGGCAATTCCAACCGCCCTTTAATTGCTCCAAATTTTCCCCAAATGCTCCCACGTTTCTGGCAAGCCTCCGAACAAAGGAAAGACACACACACCTTCAGCCGCTTCTGGCTGCAAGTGGTTTCACATACAGTCTGATTAGGAGAGGAATTTACTCAAGGCCACGGAGATAACAAGGAATGACACATACACCGTAAACCTAATGAGTCTGTGTGAATACACGCTTGCCTGAGCAGTTTCAAAAGGGAAGCCAAAATACAGTCCGAGATCTTCGAACATCTAAGCAATGTGGTCAGCCAGTCCAAGGGTCAGAGTTTCCGGGTTTCCAAGCAGAAGTCACAGAACAAGAGATCAGCAACAACACACACAAAACTCCAAGGAATCAGAGTTTGTTTCCGACAAATGCCTCTCCCCACAGCGTCTCCTTAAATCTCAGTCTCCAAGTGTGCCTTGTGGAGAGGGGCGGGACGCTCTCCTCCCGAGTAGTTGAGCCTGCCTGCGTTGTTCCCTCCTTCTCTCCACTCTCCGTGCTCTAGGATCAGGAGGGGGTGGCCCTTGCTCATCGCCTGAACTCTGCCTCTCCTGTTCCTCCTGTCCCAATCCTGAAGGGCCCTGGCCTGCCTCGGCCTGCTCTTCCCCACAATCCTCTGAAGCCACAGACACCTCTCCCTCACCCTCCATAGGGTCCCCTTCCAGCTCATTTTCCTCCACAGATTCAGGCTTTGAGGGAGGCATGGCAGACAGGCCCCTCAAAAGCTTTGTGCTTTTGTCAAAGGTTTTTTTTTGTTTTGTCCATGATAGCCAAAAGCGTCTCTCGGTCATCCAAGTGGGAAAACCTGGCTTGACAGGTGATAAGAAATGACAGTATATCTGACCATTTGGAGGCTATTTTTACACCCGTCGCAGGAAGACAACGATCCTAAGCATTTGGGGAGGGGGGTTTAACAAACGTGGAGACCCAGATCCACTTTCTCTGTGCGGTGAGCTGAGGGCTGCAAGACACACACCCACATCCCCCGCAAATGAGAGATATCTGAAAATCTCCTTTTGCAAAAAGCCTTGCAAACTGCTGGGGTTGTTTGCAAGCTGAGAGATTAATTAAAACGCAAGCCGTCCTACCTGGCAAATTCATTTATTGTTCTAGTTAGGTCAGAAGAGCTGATAGGAGTTTAAAGCAGGGCTGTTCTGGCTTGAAATAGTCTCTGCTGGGCAGCGATGGCATTCACATGGAAGATTAATCCGCATTTAACACCCTTAAGTGTCTTTGGTAAAGCAAGGCCAAAGCTTTTGGGGCATGGTCCAAATTGGAAAAATCAGTCAATATTTTAAGAGATTAATTGCCAACAACAACATTAAATGATAACAATAAATATAACAACGATGATGATGATGATGACGACAATGCAAGCAAGAACTGGTGGGACATAAAATAGAGAAGGAAAATGAAGATGTTAAATTGCTCTGGGACAGGGGCCTGGCTGAGGAATTCTGGGAGTTGAAGTCCACAAGTCGTAAAAGGGCCAGGTTTGAAGACCCCTGCTCTGGGACTTTAGAATTCAGACAGACAAGCACCTGCCACGTAACACCCCGGACTTAACAATTGTCGATAAGAAAGACAAAAAAGTCTGGATAGTGGACGTGGCAGTGCCTGGAAACAGCAGAATAGATGAGAAAGAACTGGAGAAGATAACAAAATACAAAGACCTACAAATAGAAATAGAAAGACTGTGGCAAAGGCAAGCAAGGGTGGTACCAATAATCATAGGCGCCTTGGGTGCAATCCCAAAACAACTGGAACACCACTTGAACACCAAATTCGCCATTAGTCAATTGCAAAAGGCGGCCTTACTAGGAACTGCTTCCATCCTGCGACGATATCTGTAATACCATCCAACATCCACATCTGCCTATCCCAGGTCCTGGGTAAGGACTCGATAGGTAGACAAAAATGCCAAATCCAGTCTGAACATCTGGCTGACTGTGCGATGGTTAATAATAATAATAATAATAATAATAATAATAATAATAATAATAATAATAATAATAATAATAGCAGAAGGGTATTGCCTGCTGAATACAACCCAGAGGAGGAGGAAATAGCCAGATTTTAGGTTTATGCATAAATAAAGCCTATATTGGCACTATGAGGCCCCCTGGTGGAGACTATTCCACAATACAGGGGCCACACTTGAAAAGGCCCTGCCATGCACCTCGGTATACAGATAGTCCTTGATTTATGATCTCAGTTGGGACAGAATTTCCACTTCTAAGGTTAAAGGGAGCCACAACGAATTTTGCAATCTTTTTTTTTTGGCCACAGTTATTAAGCAAATCACCGCAGTTATTAAGTGAACCATGAAGTCATTAAGCAAATCCAATCCCACCCACCCCCACTAGGGTTGCCAGGTCTGCTTCCAAAAAATAGCGGACAAGTGGGGGGGGGGTTAAGTAGTAAAAAAAGTAGACTGTACAGTTTTAGATTACGTACCATTTCATCATAAAGCTTTTGAATAAATAGTGAACATAATGTGAAAAAAGCGGACTGTCCACTCAAATAGTGGACACCTGGCAACCCTACCCCCCCACACTAACTGTGCTTATTGGAAGCCATCTGGGAAGGTCACCAAAACGACCCCATGACCCATGGACACTGCAACGGTCATAAATGCAGGCGGGTTGCCAAGTGCGCAAATTTGGCCGTGTGAGTGCGGGGATACGACAACCGTCGTAAGCGTGGGGACCAGTCGTTAAGTTCCTTTTTTCCATCGCTAAATGGATGGCTGAAAGTCAAGGTGTTAAATGGTCGGATCCAGACCCATTTCCAAGAATTCAATCAAGAACGGCGGTCCTTAGCGCTGAAGGAGGAACGCAACTTCATTTTTCTAGGGCTAGTAGGGCCTGGAAAGAGAGTCTCTGCAAAAGTTGGTGTGCGTTTGTGTATTCGTGTGCGCCGTGCACGCATGCTAAAAACAAGCCAACCCCTCATTCTTTCCTAAGCAAAACATAAGAGGGAAACAGCCACATCTTGTTGCCTGGGTAATAGGCAAGGAAAACTCACAATGCAAACAAAAAGAAGGAGAACTGCCAACCCCTAAAATGGATTTGTTGGCAACCGCCACATGGCAGGGCGGAAGAGAAAGAGGGAGGGAGGGAGACGCAGGTTAACAGGGGCACCGCTCAAAGACGCAAACCCAGCAGATGCCCCATTGCAGGAGGAGAAATATTTGCGCTCCGCTTCCCACGAAAACAAACATCTCAAAAGGGTTTACAAAAACACGCTTTAGGATTCAAGATACACATTTCCTGTGGTTCCTAAAACAAACAAACAAAAAAAAAACCCAGACAAAACAGACCCTGGGATCAGTAAGAACAAAATAGACTGCTAAGGTTCTAGTCCTCACATATTTGGAGGGGCAATAAAATGGGCGGGGCCAAAGCCTGCTAGAGATTTTCCTGATGGGGTGCCGTTCCCCTGAAGGAAACATCTTGGGGATTTTGAGGGCGCAAACATGGGGGTGATGCGAACGAATTAACAGCATATACCTGGGAGCGCGATATTCAATTATGATGATTTTCCGTCGCATCGAGAGGAATACAGCCAGTCCTTGATTTACGAACACAACAAATGCGTTTCTAAGGCAAGACATTTGTTAAGTAAATGTTGCCCCATTTTACAACCTTTCTTGCAAGTGAATCCCTGCAGTTGTTAAGTTAGTAACACGGTTGTGGCTAAGCGTGACTTTCCTACTGACTTTGCTTGTCAGAAGGGGATTACGTGACTCGGGGACACTGCAACCGTCATAAATATGAATCAATTACCAAGCATCTGAATTTTGATTACGTGTCCAGGGGATGCTGCAACGGTCCTAAGTGTGGGAAACGGTCCTAAGTCCCTTTTTTTGTTGTTGTACCTTCGAACGGCCACTAAGTTGAGGACTACGTGTAATGTTTGAACCGGGATGCCCCAAGATTTAACCGGTGGCCAAATTCAGACAAAATACTAAGCCGAGGTTTTTAACCAGGGTTTGCTGAACAAAACACAGTGAATTCGCCACGCCTTGGGAAATGAAATCTTCGTTTTATCTTTCCATGCTACTGTTGCTGTCCTAAATAGTTGGTCTTTGAATGTGTCACAAGTCAACTCTGTGGCATGTAACTGGCATCGGGAATGTAATTACAGGCCAGAGTTGACTTTCGAAGAGACTCTGGAGCTGATTGGGGGGGGGGAATTGCAATTCCTGACACACACACACACACACACACACACACCCACACCCACACACACCCTTTGCTCTGAGAGGATGGCAGAGCAATTGCATTCCTTGTGCACCACCAATTGTTTAAGATTCAGTTAACCAGGATAGTCTGACCCTGAGATTTTCTGCAAGGGAAATTGTGGCATAGGCCTTTTCTATCATGCAGGTCTCAAAGGGTTGGTTCACACAACAGACCCCAACCTGGGGAAACCGACTGAAGTCAAGTGGTGGAGAAGCAGTTGGTCCTCTTGATGGCAAATTCAACACCACAGAGAGCGACTCTGTATCTGGTCTACAAACCGTTGGATGTATTGAGTTGGGAGGTGGCAATTGAGTTAAAATTGGCCTGCAAAATATTCATGGTTGGTTTCTCCCCCATAGTAACATCCCTGTGATGTCAGTTGGACTCGGAGATCGCGATGGGAGTAAAACAGGACCGGATTTAGCCAGGGTTTCATTGCAGCTTATTAAAAGCCTGTTCAAGGTTAAAGAATGAGGCCAGTCCAGAAACACCACCTCCACTCCCAATTCTTGAGGGGGAGAGGCACTACGAAATTGAAGAAATTTTGGATTCCAGATATTGTAGAGGAAGACTGCAACATCGAGTAAAGCGGAAAGGATACCCAGTTGAGGAGGCGCAAGGGGTAGCAGCGAATAATGTTAGAGTCGCTAAGCTAATAAAGAAATTCCATTCTAGATACTTTGAATGACCCCGGTGAGGGGGGAAGATTAGGCAATTAAACCCCTAATCAATGTCGATATGTAGGTATGTTTGTTTTTATGTATTTCCAGATCTATTCTTCTTTTGGGGGGGTCGATACGTCAAGAGGGAAACTTTGGCAGCTGCGTGCCTCTTCCTTTCAACTTGCCAGTAGAGTAAGGGGGGGGAGGGAAGGTGTTGCTTAAGATTGGCTGAGATGGAGAAACGAAACGTCTCACTGAAGACCGTAAAAGCCTGAAATCTTTCCAAGGACAGCGCAGCAGGTGCAGAGAGGAAGCAGACGGTTCCCATAACAAAGTGCAATTTTTTACACGAACAACGTTGAGAGGGTGGGGGTTTGGCTGGGGGAAATTATTGTTTGATTCCATGAACTGGTGTCTGGGACCCTCAGAGTTGGTTTTGCTTCGACATTATTTTGCTGCGTATTCGATAAACAGTTAAGATTTTCGGAAACGGAGTGAACGTGGAGTTTTTATTTGGATTCTCGAGCTGGCGGTTGACAGCCCGGGTTTTTCTGGCCCAAGAGGCGAGCCTAAATCTACAACTCCTTAGTTTGAGTCCAACCGCTCAGTCTTGCCACTACAGGCCTCCAGGCTTAAGCAGGAGCAACTTTCTGGTTTTACCAAGCAGAGAAATGAATTTCCTAGCACCGGCGTTTGACCTCCCGCTCCTTTAAAACATCTGAAAAACACGTATTGTATCTTTCACAGAGCCGAATCCTGAATCGATCGGAGTTCATTGACTTCCTAGTCTTCGGTATTGCATTTTTTTTCCAAACTCGGTTGGCGCCTGGGAGCACTTAGCGGAGCAAAAAGAGAGGAGAAGGTCGCGTATATTAAGGATGGGAAGAAATAAATAATTATACCGAAGAAATCCTGCCAAAGTCTGATCAATGGAGGTACATGGATTCGGCTGAGTGACCGGCGCTGAAAATTTCCGCAGTCTTGAAAACACACGTGAGAAGTTCAATAAAACTTGAAAACTGAAAATGAGAGAACTAAAAAAGGAGGGTTCCCACCTATTGGGGGGGAATCACGGTTCTTGGCACGTCACACAGGCTTTAACCCCGGTGGAAAGAATCACCCCAAAATCTTCAGGGTTTGCACGAGAAGTTTAAGAAACAAAGGGAAGGACAGCAGAGTTGCCAGCCAACCTTACAAGTTGAAGTTTGAGTTGGGGGTTCAGAATCAGAATCAGAAAATAGAGCTGGAAGGGACCTGGGAGGTCTTCTAGTCCAGCCCCCTGCTCAAGCAGGAGACCCAATACCATTCCAGACAAGTGGCTGTCCAGTCTCTTCTTAAAAGCCTCCAGTGATGGAGCACCCACAACCTCTGGTGGCAAGCTGTTCCACTGGTTAATTGTGCTCACTGTCAGGAAGTTTCTCCTTAATTTCAGGTTGCTTCTCTCTTTGATCAGTTTCCAACCATTGTTTCTTGTCCTGCCCTCTGGTGCTTTGGAGAATAGAATAGAATAGAATAGAATAGATTAAATATTGGAATAGAATAGAATAGAATAGAATAGAAGCTGGAAGGGACCTTGGAGGTCTTCTAGTCCAGCCCCCTGCTCAAGCAGGAGACCCAATACCATTCCAGACAAGTGGCTGTCCAGTCTCTTCTTAAAAACTTCCAGTGTTGGAGCATTCACCGCTTCTGGAGGCAGGTTGTTCCACTGGTTAATTGTTCTAACTGTCAGGAAGTTTCTCCTTAGTTCCAGGTTGCTTCTCTCCTTGACCACTTGGTTCCTGCCAGGTGTTCCCCACCTTTTCATAGGTTTGTGTCTGTCAAAGAAGGTACCCCCGACGTGCTTTCCAGCTTCTTGCACCGATTGTCGAAAGTCGAGGTTGCATCAATGGCTAATTGATGGCTAATGGCTCCTCCGGGAGAAAGGGGTCTTCGTGGTATCCGAAGCAGAACATCCAGATTCAGTGGCAGGTTTTGTTCCATACAGGATCAACCTTGTGAATACTCCAGCTTTCTCTTCCTGCTATGTATTCAAGTTGGACAGTGGTTAATATTTATATGCATTTATATGTAAGTGTGTAGGTATATACACACGTATGCATATAGCATGTCTATATATGTACACTTTTCAGAGCAGGTCACAGAATCTCATTGTTAACATGTGCCCATGTGCCCACAGTTTAAAAAAGAAAGAAAGAAGAAGACAACAATAAAGGCTATCTTCATTCTCCTTCAGGACCCCAACGGTGCCCTCAACATTTCTGCCCTCAACAATTCTGCCACGTGACCTTGTGTGCTGTGTTGCGGCTTGCCTTCCCATCCTGCTTGCTTTCCTGTCTTGTTTAATTAGAAAATAAACTCCTTAGGTTGGGGAGTTATTTTACCGGAGGCAGCTGGGCTGATGGAAAAAGCTTGTCATTAAACAGAAGTCCTAGGTGGTCTAGCTATCATTAAGCCAGGCTGGTTGGGACACCAACAGATCCTGCCAAAGGGTGGGCCACCTCTCCAAGCATTGTGGAAGGAAGACGAGCCTCTAATGGATGGACAATCAACCAGTGGAACAGCTTGCCACCAGAAATCGTGGGCACTCCATCACTGGGGATTTTAAAGAAGAGACTGGACATCACTTGTCTGAGATGGTACTATAGGTCCTCCTGCTTGAGCAGGGGGCTGGACTAGAAGACCTCCAAGGTCCCTTCCAGATTCTATTCTATTCTATTCTGTTCTGTTCTGTTCTGTTGTTCTGTTCTGTTCTTTCCATATTCTGTTCTATTCTATTCTATTCTATTTTGTAATTCTATTCTATTCTATTCTATCCATATTCTATTCTATTCCTATTTCTACTCTACTCTATTCTATTGTATTCTATTCTATTCTTTCCATATTCTGTTCTATTCCTATTCTATTCTATTCTGCATCCTATTCTGCATTCTATTCTATTCTATTCTATTCTATTCTATTCTATTCTATTCTATTCTATTCTATTCTGTTCTGTTCTCCATCACCACAGCAGATGGCACCAGATTGTCCTGAAGTATAAACCAGGCAGTCCTCTGCCAGGGATGTCTCAATATGGATTCTCACATGGATCAGGGGGTTGGCCTAGATGGCCTCAAGGGAGACCCCCCACTCAAGGGTCCTGAGCCCTATGGCAACCTTCACCCATTCTTGCCCAACCCGTGGCATCTCCTGATCCTCACCTCACGGAGAAAAGCTGGAAGCTCCAGCAGAAGCCTCCAACCACTTAGGAGCCTGGAGAAGTAGACCCAGAAGGTTGAAGAAGCATGTTTAGGAAATGCTCTGCCTTCTTTGGCACCGGAATAAACGGCCTCACTTCTCCCGGAGGTTAAATAAAATTCCAATCTTCGTTCAGTTTGACTGGACTTCAGGGATGCATCCAATTTTGGATTTTTGGCCGCCGCCCAGCAGTGGTAGGTCACAGCTTTCGCCTGACAGGACTTTCAAAATATTTCCCACGCTAGTCCTGGGGGTTTCTGGCAGTCCTCTGCCTAAAATTTTACTCTTTTAGGTGTCGGTTACACAGGCTTTCCTGACATTGGTCCACAAGAATCCTCTTTAATTCGCCCCACTCTATGTGAAGCGTCCTCTTCTCCATAACTGGGCCCATCATAACCCCTCTCCTTCCCCAGGGCTCTGTTTTCACACTCCCACAAGGAGAACAAGCCTCTAAGTCGCCACTGCATGCCAAAATAAGGAGGAAACAACAACGGGAACAGGTGTGAAGCTGCTGAAGAGTGGCAAGTGGATAAGGCAGCACCAGTGGCCCCCCTGCCCCCCTCTTCCTTTCCCCAAGCCCCTTTATACCCTTCCCCAACCATGATGGATGTGCAGTAGGACTCTCTCCTGTCCTTAGTTTCCAACGGTTCTCGCTGTTAACTGGAAATGAACGGGTTTTTTTGCTAATTGCTCGGTGGGTAAGGAAGCTAGGTGTGCAGCTGGCATCCCATAAATCAAAGCAGGCTCCAAACTTAAAACCGCTTGCGGAAGGAAATGGTGGGAGGGAAGAGAGAGAGAGAGAGAGAAGAGGGAAAAGAGAGAGAGAGAGAGAGAGAATAAGGTCCAGCTGAGACACGCCACGTTGTCTGACGGAGGCTGGCGCCGCCTGGTGCCACGTGCGCACGGCCACCAACTCCGGCTGCCAGTTTTCAGCCACGATCTGCAGACGCCCTTCGGAGCAGATGCTCTCCTTGAGGGCCACGTTTGGCTGGGAATCGAGGAATCTGCGGCCCGGGGTGGGAGCCTCAAGCCATAACTCAGGGTTTGGCCACAGATGGATGTCGGAGAACGGGGGGAAAGGGGACCAAGCAGAGAGGATGAAAAGCTGACAGCGTTTAATTGGCTTTCTGGAGAAAGCGGGTCCTGAGATGTTTCCTGCAAGTCGTCTGAGGGGGACTTCATTTGAAGAGAACGAAATCTTTCGCAACGTTGCTGCTTTCCTTGAGCTGCTCTGCTGGGAGAGGTGGAGGGAGACGAGGGGGGGCGTTCTGATGACCCCCCCTCAAATGCACAACTCTTAAGATCGCAGCCAGGCAGAGGAAGTGAGCTAAAAGAGAGCGGTGGGGCCGGCTGGAGAAGACAGACCCACGGGCTGGAGAAAGAATGCCGGTGTTATTTTTAGAAGGTTTTAATGAAGCTGTTCGGCGGAGGTGATGACGAGGGTGGGGAATGGGTGGTTGATGGGGGGGGGGGGAAGGACCAGCTAGGGGCTTTGCAAACCGACCACCATCATCCAGGATTGATTGGAGACGCCAAGCTGAGGCTAAACTCCTTTTTGGAAAGGAGAGAGAGGGGGAGGATGATAACAAACCAACATCCAACGGATGCTGGGATGCCTGATCACGCGTGATTCTGCACCCACGCTAGACTTCCAAGAAGAGACTGGACCACCATTTGTCTGAAATGGTACACAGACTCTCCTGCTCAAGCGAGGGTTGGGCTAGATGACCTCCAAGATCCCTTCCAACCCTGTTATTCTAGGGTATTCTAAAAAGATGGAAGATGGAATGAAAAAATTAGGGGAATAGGTCGGCGTTTAGAACAGAGCTGGAAGGGACCTTGGAGGTCTTCTAGTCCAGCCCCCTGATCAAGCAGGAGACCCTATATACCATTTCAGACAAGTGGCTGTGCAGTCTCCAGTAAGGAAGCACCTACAACTTCTGGTGGCAAGCTGTTCCACTGGTTAATTGTCCTCCCTGTTAGGAGATTTTTCCTTAATTCCAGGTTGCTTCTCTCCTTGATTAGTTTCCATCCGTCATTTCTTGACTTGACCTCTGGTGCTTTGGAAAATAAAGTTGACCCCTTCCTCTTTGTGGCAGCCCCTCAAATACTGCTATCATGTCACCCCTAGTCCTCCTTTTCTCTAGACTAGCCAAACCCAATTCCTGCAACCGTTCTTCATATGTTTTAGTCTCCAGCCCTTAATCATGTTAGTTGCTCTTCTTTGCACTTTTTCCAAAGTCTCAACATCTTTTTTTTAATGCGGTGACCAAAACTGGATGCAGTATTCCAGGTGTGGCCTTATTAAGGCTTTATAAAGCGGTACTAATACGTCACACAATTTTGAGTCTATGCCTCTGTTCATACAACCAAGGATTGTATTAGCTTTTTTGGCTGCTGCCGCACAGGGTTGGGTCATATTTAAACGATCATCCACTAGGACTCCAGGGTCCCTCTCACAGTTACTGTTTTTGAGCCAGGTTTCGCCTAATTTGTGCTTGTGGGTTTGGTTTTTCCTGCCTAGGTGTGCAAAACCTTGCTTTTTTCCATTTAAGCAACGGAGTAGACAAGGAGTAACTCCGATTCTTTCCACCCAGTGGTGGGATTCAGCCGGTTCGCACCACTTCGGCAGAGCCGGTAGCTAATTTTTGGTTGCCCAGGCCCAGAATGGACTTCCAGAAGCGGCACCCACACAGAGAACCGGTTGTTCTCCTATTTGAATCCCACCACTCTTTCCACCGATGTAACACAAGGAACCAAGATGAGGAAGAAAGGGACCTGGACAGGAAATGGAAGGCGAGCTCAGAGGCTCCCTGTTATAAAACACCTGCTGCCTCTTGTGTGTCAAGAGGAACACAATACAACTTATTCCCTGTTTCTCTCGCCCGTGTCACCTGCTTAATAAGCAGCCAGCTTCCTTTTGTGTTTCTGGTGTGTGTCGTGCGACTAGAGGAGGTGGCTGTTGTGTTACCCACGCAGGAGGACGGTGGTTAGCGAGGAGGCTTTAGATCTGCAAGTTCAGCTTGACCCCCTTTCGTGGCCTGAAATAATTAGCTGTCAGAGCACGGGAGACATCCGTCACAAGCTCCCTCGCTCTTCCGATGACTCAGGTGAGACATGAAGCAGAAAAGCATCATCGGTCCGTCCCATGCTACGCTCACGCGTGTTCCAGAGGCATGTGGGTCCTCCCCTTAAAAAGGCTCAGAAGACGGGGATGTTTCCTGCTTCAGAGGCATAGTTCGGAGCCAGCCTCTTCTGCCCTGGAATCGAATCTAGCCCTTTCCTAACTGAAAAAAACATTTCTCCCCATCCTTCGTCTCCAAGCGTGGGAGTGGAGGAACCTCCCTTTTGTTGCTGTCACTCTGCGTGGAGCGAGCACCTCGTGGTGATCTACAGCCGTGGTGGCGCAGTGGTTAGAAGGCAGCATCACGGGCTAATTCTGCCGACTGTCAGCACTTCGATCCTGACCGGTTGAAGGTTGACTCGGCCTTCCATCCTTCTGAGGTCGGCAAAATTAGGACCCAGATTGTTGGGGGCAGGAGGCTGGCTCTGTAAACCGCTTAGAGAGGGCTGTAAAAGCACTGTGAAGCGGTATATAAGTCTTATTGGTTGGGAAGGAAGGAAGGAAGGAAGGAAGCCATGATGGCGCAGTGGTTAGAATGCTGTATTGCAGGCTAACTCAGCCAACTGCCATCAGTTCGATCCTGACCGGCTCATGGTTGACTCAGCCTTCTGTCCTTCCAATTCGGTAAAATGAGGACCCAGATTGTTGGGGGGGGCAACAGGCTGACTCTGTAAACCGTTTAGAGAGGGCTGAAAAGCACTGTGAAGTGGTATATAAGTCTAAGGGCTATTGGGAAGGAAGGAAGGAAGGAAGGAAGGAAGGAAGGAAGGAAGGAAGGAAGGAAGGAAGGAAGGAAGGAAAGGAGGGAGGGAGGGAGCCACGATGGCGCAGTGGTTAGAATGCAGCATTGCAGGCTAACTCTGCCAACTACCATCAGTTCGATCCTGACTGGCTCATGGTTGACTCATCCTTCCATCCTTCCGAGGTCGGTAAAAGGAGGACCCAGATTGTTGGAGGGCAACAGACAGACTCTGTAAACCACTTAGAGAGGGCTGAAAAGCCCTGTGAAGTGATATATAAGTCTGAGTGCTACTGCGACCGCACAGCGCCTGGAGTGACCCATCAGCTTGTATCTCTGAGGCTGACATTCACTAGGGCTGCATGCAAAATTCCTGCCAGAAAGCTTCAGAAGCCGCCATCCCTTCCCGCTGCGTGGGAAACTATCTGCCAATCAGGCTCCTTTCAAGAAAACGGACGGAAGCCCTCCTCTAACATGAAACTTTATCAGAATAATTATGAGAAATTGTGGAAATCAGTACAAAAAGACTTATCAATGTGGAAAAAACTTCATTTTTCCTTGCTGGGTCGTATTGCGGCCATTAAAATGAACATTTTACCTAAGTTTCTTTTTCTGTTCCAGATGATACCTATTTTAAAAAATGAACTTAACTTGAAAGAATG
>NW_015389106.1:114030-115475 GCF_001527695.2 Protobothrops mucrosquamatus | reverse complement strand
CCACACCAGCCACTGCCAACCGATGGCCACCTGTGTCTTCTCTGTTGGTATCCCTGCCAATTGGCCTTCTTTTCCAAAATGGGAGATTTGCCGGATCCTTCAGCAGAGGCTGCGGTTGGAACAGAGCAATTTCTCCCTGCTTCTGCGTCTCCCGGCACCTTCCAGAAGTCCGTTATCAGTGGTGACCAGTGCATCGTTTATTTTTGTTTTTTAAAAAATCTTTCTTTCCTTGGGAAAAAAAAAACCTGACCGATTTGGCTTCCTGTTGTATCTAATCGTCTCTTCCCTTTTCAGAAAGTAATGCAAACAAAAAAAACACCAGATTTTTTTCTGCCTCTGCCTCTCCTCTCTACCTCAATTGCCATTTGCCTGTTTGTCGAAAGCTTTCTAGAATGAAAACTTAGGCTGGAACTATATTATACAATAAGGAAGACAATCTTTAAAAATCTAGTGGAGTTTGGCTCCTGTAAACAGAAAGATGGCACCAGATAAATGGAGTCCACCAAATCCCTATGTTGTCCCGGTTTATTTAACCCCCCCAACCGGATGTCCGCTGCGCCTCAAACTACAATTCCTATCCTGGTGGGAGAAGAGGCAAGTTGTAGCTATGTGATGGGTTGGAATTAAAAGCTTATTTCAGAATAGTCTCTGGAAGACAGGAAGTGGAATGTGAAGAGTGCAGAGAAGAGCAACAAAGATGATCAGGGGACTGGAGGCTAAAACGTATAAAGAACGGTTGCTGGAATTGGGTATGTCTAGTTTAATGAAGAGAAGGACGAGGGGGGACATCATAGCAGGGTTCCAATGTCTCAGGGGCTGCCCCAAAGAAGAGGCAGTCAAGCTATTTTCCAAGGCGCCTGAAGCAGGAAAAGAAGCAATGGGTGGAAACTGATCAAGGAGAGAAGCAACTTAGAACTAAGGAGAAACTTCCTGACAGTTAGAACAATTAACCAGTGGAACAACCTGCCTCCAGAAGTGGTGAATGCTCCAACACTGGAAGTTTTTAAGAAGAGACTGGACAGCAATTTGTCTGAAATGGTATGGGGTTTCCTGCCTGAGCAGGGGGTTGGACTAGATGACCTCCAAGGTCCCTTCCCACTCTGTTATTCTATTCTATTCTATTCTATTCTATTCTATTCTATTCTATTCTATTCTATTCCATTCCATTCCATATTCTATTCTATTCTATTCTATTCTATTCTATTCTATTCTATTCTATTCTATTCTATTCTATTCTATTCTATTCTCCATTCCATTCCATTCCATTCCATTCCATTCCATTCCATGCTATTCTATTCTATTCTATTCTATTCTATTCTATTCCTGTTTCTATTCTATTCTATTCTATTCTAATTCTATTCTATTCTATTCTATTCTATTCTATTCTCCATTCCATTCCATTCCATTCCATTCCATTCCATTCCATGCTATTCTATTCTATTCTA
>NW_015389106.1:94902-112137 GCF_001527695.2 Protobothrops mucrosquamatus | reverse complement strand
ATAATAATAATAATAATAATAATAATAATAATAATAATAATAATAATAATAATAATAATAATAATAATAATAATGATGATGATGATGATGATGATGATGATGATGATGATGATGATGATGATGATGATGATGATGATAAAGTTGGAAGGGACCTTGGAGGTCATCTAGTCCAACCCCCTGCTCAGGCAGGAAACCCTATGGGTGGTGAATATCTCACGATAAGAGGAAATTTGTTAGTGCAAACTGGCGTCTGGATTGTCTCTTTGTGAACCCCAAACCACCTTTAAATTTTACGCTCCTTCTGACATCAGACCGCATGTTAAAGAACACGTGTGATATTATGGGATGCAAATACCATAACATGTTCGACGACAGGCGACTGATTTCCTACGCAAAGGGGAGGCTAACTTTGATCCTGTCCAATCACCTTTCATCGTGCATCTTCTTTGATGCCTTAACTATAAAAGGGAACGTAAGGTAGATCTTGGGGTTCTCACCTTTCCACGGGGAGATCCCACTTTATCAGGGCACCCTAATAAATGGCTTTTAAATGATCTTCCGACTCGGTTGCTTAATTGGGACAGGCAAACCGAGGCAGAACCCAGCGTCAAATTCGGCACAAAGTGGGATGTTTTGTTGGCGATTGTGACACACACCTGAACGAGACCCTCTGCGCAGGTGCCCTGATGCTTTGTAAGATAAAGAAGCCCCCATTTCTCTCTCTCTCAAGATGGAGAACTGAGAAGATGCAAAGAGAAGGAAACTATTAATAATAATAATAATAATAATAATAATAATAATAATAATAATAATAATAATAATAATAATAATAAAGTTGGAAGGGACCTTGGAGGTCATCTGGTCCACCCCCTGCTCAGGCAGGAAACCCTATACCATTTCGGACAAATGTCTGTCCAGTCTCTTCTTAGAAACTTCCAGTGTTGGAGCATTCACCACTTCTGGAGGCAGGTAGTTCCACTGGTTAATTGTTCTCACTGTCAGGAAGTTTCTCCTTAGTTCTAGGTTGCTTCTCTCCTTGATTTGCCAGGGGCCCACAGCGTCTGGAGAGACCCCAGAATTTCCTTTCTACCCTGGCTGGCACTATCCTTCTGTGTTCAGTTAAGTTGCAAAGGGGAGACTTTTTCTGCTCCTTTACCTGGGGATCCATTCAGACAAAACTTCCTGGCCTTTGTCGTTTTCACACGGGAAAAAAAGGGGAAATTTAAGCATCTCAGCTCCAGGATGTACCTGGCATTTTATAAGAAGAGCGAATTCAAGCTCCTGGTGGAGGGGATAATCTTACTAAAGCATTAACGCTCCCGTCGTCAGCGGTGGAAGGAGGGTGGCTGGCCGCCCCCTTGCCCCACCAGGCCCAGGGAGAAATGGGTCCCTTTCAAGCTTAAAATGGGGACAATTAGGAACGCCCACGACATATATTTTTTTTTCTCCCTCCTCGTTTATAGGCCCCGGCAACTTGCGCAACAGAGCAAAGCATCCAGGAAGTCGAAAAGAGCGCAAAAGTGAAGATATGCCGCAGAAATGAAGATTTACCTGTTTTGTTCTGGGTACTCCGGCGTACCCCAGGTGGCAGCACCTAACCCCAACGTGGTTGATCTGCAGAAAGCAAGACGGATCAGATGAAGACGGGAGAGGCACCAGGAAGGCTTCCCGGGGCAAAGGTAGAGCTGGAAAAAATGTAAAAGGAGACCTAGTGTTCCCATTTGGGGTGTGGGGTTTATACGCTGGGGCCGGAGGAAGTTGGGGTTTTAAGACCAGAGGCAGGAGAAAGCAAAGCTCAAAGGAGTATCGTGCCCAAAGGCATTACTGGGGAATTTAATGCAACAACAGAAGCACTAAATTATGTTACGAGTCTGCGCTGGATGGCCTTAGGAAGGCCAATGCTTTGCCCTGGAGGGAGCCTCTCTTGTGTATTCTGTTGTCAGAGCAACTATAAAAGTCTTAGCCTTAGTAATAGCCATAGTTTCTGCCTGGCTTTGCTCTCTCTCTCTCTTCATAGACCAAAATCAAGGCACAAGGTTGGCCCCTAATCTGCAAGGGGTCTTAGGATGACCCCTGACCCTTCACCCTGCAAGGCCTGAAATTAAAACTTTTTCTACCCAGACTCGTGCAAGGCCAAAGCTGAAAAACGGAATAGGAATAGGAACAAACAGATAGGATAAGATAGGATACAGAATATAGTGAATAAAATATAGAATAAAACAAGATGGACAGGACAAGACGGAATAGTATAAATACAGAATATAGTGAACAGAATGGAATGGAATGGATATTCAGAGTAAAATACAGAATAGAATTAGAATTAGAATGCAGAATAAAATAAGATGGAATACAATAAAATACAGAATAGAATGGAATGGAATGGAATGGAATAGATAGGAATAGAATAGAATAGAATAGAATATGGAATGGAATAGAATAGAATAGAATAGAATAGAATAGAATAGAATAATAGAATAGAGTAGAGTAGAGTAGAATAGAATGATGATGATGATGATGATGATGATAAAGTTGGAAGGGACCTTGGAGGTCATCTAGTCCAACCCCCTGCTCAGGCAGGAAACCCTATACCATTTCAGACAAATGGCTGTCCAGTCTCTTCTTAAAAACTTCCAGTGTTGGAGCATTTACCGCTTCTGGAGGCAAGGAGTTCCACTGGTTAATTGTTCTCACTGTCAGGAAGTTTCTCCTTAGTTCTAGGTTGCTTCTCTCCTTGATGAGTTTCCACCCGTTGCTTCTTGTCCTGCCTTCAGGGGCTTTGGAGAATAGCCTGACTCCCTCTTCTTTGGGGCAGCCCCTGAGATATTGGAAGACTGCTATCTATTATTATTCTCTTTGTTAAACTAGACATCCCCAATTCCAGCAGCCTTTCCTTACATGTTTTAGACTCCAGTCCCCTAATCATCTTTGTTGCTCTTCTCTCTCCTCTTTCTAGAGTCTCAACATCTTTTTTACATCGTGGTGACCAAAACTGGATGCAGTATTCCAAGTGTGGCCTTACCAAGGCATTGTAAAGTGATATTAATACTTCACATGATCTTGATTGGAATAGAATAGAGAATAGAGAATAGAATATAACAGAATAGAATAGAATAGAATAACAGAACAGAAGAATAGATTAGAATAGAATGCAGAATAGAACAGAAGAATGGAACGGAACAGAGATGGAATGGAATGGAATGGAATGGAATGGAATAGAATAGAATAGAATAGAATAGAATAGAATAGAATAGAATAGAATAGAATAGGAGAGAGATGGAATGGAATGGAATGGAATAGAATAGAAAATACAGAATAGAATTAGAATTAGAATAGAACATAGAATAAAATATAGGATAGGATAGGACAGGACAGGACAGGACAGAAATATGCCTTAAAGAGGCAGAGATGCCCACCCTAACTCTTCCCTTCCCTTCGACCCTCACCTGGGTCCACCAAAAGCCAAGTGCCCCACAACAACAGGTCCTGGCCCACCCGAGCAGTAACTCGATGGGGATCAAAGAGGCTTCTTTGGTCCCAACCCACCTGCACTTGGGACGCTCTTTAAAGGGCGGTGTTGGTCTCACCCTGCGGGTACAGAGGAGGGGGGAGACGGAGTTAGAGGAAAAACGTCTCTCTTGATCAAATGGGGCTGGTGGGTCCACGGAGGAGGCCAGCCAGATGCTGGAGCACGATCAGAGAGAGAGAGAGAGAGAGAGAGAGAGAGAGAGAGAGAGAGAGAGAGAGAGAGAGAGAGAGAGAGAGAGAGAGAGAGAGAGAGAGAGAGGAGGTGTATTTCACTGCTGTGTTTATTCACTCTCCCGTCCCAGCCCTGGACAGATTTTAATTAAATAGTCATTGGCTGGGGCTGTTATTCTGCCTTGGACCTTTTCCAAGTGACAAGTGTTTGTTGGAAAAGCACCACAAGGGGGTCATTTCCCTCTTTCCCCCCCCCNTCTATTCTATTCTATTCTATTCTATTCTCCATTCCATTCCATTCCATTCCATTCCATTCCATTCCATGCTATTCTATTCTATTCTATTCTATTCTATTCTATTCTATTCTATTCTATTCCTGTTTCTATTCTATTCTATTCTATTCTATTCTATTCTATTCTATTCTATTCTATTCTATTCTATTCTATTCCATTCTAATTCTATTCTATTCTATTCTATTCCTGATTCTATTCTATTCTATTCTATTCTATTCTATTCTATTCTATTCTATTCTCTCCCACAGAGAAATAATACTCCAAGGAAGGGTTGGCATATACGTGTGCAAATCAGAGGGGTAACCTTGATGCTTATTTTGCTAGCATGTTTTTCCAAAGCTATTTCTGCTTTGCAGGTTTTCTTCTGGAGGGGAGACACCACTTTGGGGGCTGCCCCAACCCACCCTGCAGGCAACGAGCTGTGCAAAAGAGACTAGCACACTTGTCTTATCCAGCCAGGTATCTTATCCACGCAGGTAAATGTCTGTCTGGAGGCCGTTCCTGGAAGACGTGGCCTTTTGGAAGCAGTCTGTAATGAGCTTGTAATGGGAAATAACAACCTGGGTGCTCCCGCGGTGACGCCTTTAATCCAGCGCTGTCCATTTCCAACCCAGGCTGTTCTGTTAAAATTAATCGCCACCTTTGGGCCTGCATAAGCAACTAACTTAACGGGGTCCTCTCCTTACCGTCTCCTCTCCTGAAATTAAAACCGGTTTAATTTAAACCGAGTCTTGAAGCTGGCAGGCAACGACCAGGACTTGGCAACGTAACTGGCAACTTTTGCCAGTTCCTGGGATTCCAGCTCCTGGTTTTCCTACTACCCACGTCCCCAGGTCAGTGAAAGCCCTGGCTGCATTCGCACAACACACGGCTTTGTTAGTGTTCTCCCTGCTTCATGTTTAATGGGTTCATGCATAATGCATTTCCTGATCGTTTGGTGAATTTATAGTCCGCATAACCAGGTTTATTGGAGACGGCAACTCCTCTGTTAGTCAGTGAGGGCCTCTCTCTTTCTCCTCCTGTATCCTTCCATTGTTCAGGTTATTTTGTTGGTTTTCCTAATGAATCTACAAGGATTGTCCCCCCCCCCTTTAGGGGGTCTCTGGGACTGGCACGGAGGGGCTCATGACATGGACTCTGAAACTGGTTAACTAACGTAGTTACTTTGTATTTTAGCCGTCAAAAAAAGCTAATGCAATCCTTGGTTGTATAAAATGGTATAGAATCATGTTAGCACCACTTTATAAAGCCTTGGTGAGGCCACGCCTGGGATACTGCATCCACTTTTGGTCACCCACATTACAAAAAAGATGTTGAGACTTTGGGAAAAAGTGCAAAGAAGAGCAACTAAGATGATCAAGGGCCTGGAGACTAAAACATACGAAGAACGGTTGCAGGAATTGGCCAATCTGGAGAAAATGAAGATTAGGGATGACATGATAGCAGTATTCCAGTATTTGAGGGGCTGCCACAAAGAAGAGGGAGTCAAGTTATTCTCCAAAGCACCAGAAGGCAGGACAAGAAACAATGGATGGAAACTAACCAAGGAGAGAAGCAACCTGGAATTAAGGAGAAACTTCCTAACAGGGAGAACAATTAACCAGTGGAACAGCTTGCTACCAGAAATTGTGAGTGCTCCATCACTGGGGTTTTTTAAAGAAGTGACTGGACAGTCACTTGTATTAAAATGTTATAGGATCTCCTGCTTGAGCAGGGGGTTGGACTAGAAGACCTCCAAGGTCCCTTCCAGCTCTAGGCTGATTCTCAAATTTGACTTATTTCTCTCTCTTTTAAAATGGTGTTAAGGCTCCTTACAGACTGGAATGTAGGAAAACGTTTTATCCTATTGCTGTATGGATTGACTGATAGTTTTCAACATTTCTATACTGAAAAAAAATGAAGTATAGAAGGGATAATAATAATAATAATAATAATAATAATAATAATAATAATAATAATAATAATAATAATAATAATAATAATAATAATAATAATGATGATGATGATGATGATGATGATGATGATGATGATGATGATGATGATGATGATGATGATGATAAAGTTGGAAGGGACCTTGGAGGTCATCTAGTCCAACCCCCTGCTCAGGCAGGNTCCAGGTTGCTTCTCTCCTTGATTAGTTTCCATCCGTCATTTCTTGACTTGACCTCTGGTGCTTTGGAAAATAAAGTTGACCCCTTCCTCTTTGTGGCAGCCCCTCAAATACTGCTATCATGTCACCCCTAGTCCTCCTTTTCTCTAGACTAGCCAAACCCAATTCCTGCAACCGTTCTTCATATGTTTTAGTCTCCAGGCCCTTGATCATCTTAGTTGCTCTTCTTTGCACTTTTTCCAAAGTCTCAACATCTTTTTTTTAATGCGGTGACCAAAACTGGATGCAGTATTCCAGGTGTGGCCTTATTAAGGCTTTATAAAGCGGTACTAATACGTCACACAATTTTGAGTCTATGCCTCTGTTCATACAACCAAGGATTGTATTAGCTTTTTTGGCTGCTGCCGCACAGGGTTGGGTCATATTTAAACGATCATCCACTAGGACTCCAGGGTCCCTCTCACAGTTACTGTTTTTGAGCCAGGTTTCGCCTAATTTGTGCTTGTGGATTTGGTTTTTCCTGCCTAGGTGTGTAAAACCTTGCTTTTTTCCATTTAAGCAACGGAGTAGACAAGGAGTAACTCCGATTCTTTCCACCCAGTAGTGGGATTCAGCCGGTTCGCACCACTTCGGCAGAGCCGGTAGCTAATTTTTGGTTGCCCAGGCCCAGAATGGACTTCCAGAAGCGGCATCCACGCAGAGAACCGGTTGTTCTCCTATTTGAATCCCACCACCGTTTCCACCAATGTTAACACAAGGAATCAAGATTAGGAAGAAAGGGTCCTGGATGGGAAATGGAAGGCGAGCTCAGAGGCTCCCTGTTATAAAACACCTGCTGCCTCTTGTGTGTCAAGAGGAACACAATACAACTTATTCCCTGTTTCTCTCGCCCATTGTCACCTGCTTAATAAGCAGCCAGCTTCCTTTTGTGTTTCTGGTGTGTGTCGTGCGACTAGAGGAGGTGGCTGTTGTGTTTCCCACGCAGGAGGACGGTGGTTAGCGAGGAGGCTTTAGATCTGCAAGTTCAGCTTGACCCCCTTTAGTGGCCTGAAATAATTAGCTGTCAGAGCACGGGAGACATCCATCACAAGCTCCCTCGCTCTTCCGATGACTCAGGTGAGACATGAAGCAGAAAAGCATCATCGGTCCGTCCCATGCTACGCTCACGCGTGTTCCAGAGGCATGTGGGTCCTCCCCTTAAAAAGGCTCAGAAGACGGGGATGTTTCCTGCTTCAGAGGCATAGTTCGGATCCAGCCTCTTCTGCCCTGAAATCGAATCTAGCCCTTTCCTAGCTGAAAACACACTTCTCCCCATCCTTCGTCTCCAAGCGTGGGAGTGGAGGAACCTCCCTTTTGTTGCTGTCACTCTGCGTGGAGCGAGCACCTCGTGGTGATCTACACCCGTGGTGGCGCAGTGGTTAGAAGGCAGCATCACGGGCTAATTCTGCCGACTGTCAGCACTTCGATCCTGACCGGTTGAAGGTTGACTCGGCCTTCCATCCTTCTGAGGTCGGTAAAATTAGGACCCAGATTGTTGGGGGCAGGAGGCTGACTCTGTAAACCGCTTAGAGAGGGCTGTAAAAGCACTGTGAAGCGGTATATAAGTCTTATTGGTTGGGAAGGAAGGAAGGAAGGAAGCCATGATGGCGCAGTGGTTAGAATGCTGTATTGCAGGCTAACTCAGCCAACTGCCATCAGTTCGATCCTGACCTGCTCATGGTTGACTCAGCCTTCCGCCCTTCCAATTCGATAAAATGAGGACCCAGATTGTTGGGGGGGGGGGCAACAGGCTGACTCTGTAAACCGCTTAGAGAGGGCTGAAAAGCACTGTGAAGTGGTATATAAGTCTAAGGGCTATTGGGAAGGAAGGAAGGAAGGAAGGAAGGAAGGGAGCCATGATGGCGCAGTGGTTAGAATGCAGCATTGCAGGCTAACTCTGCCAACTGCCATCAGTTCGATCCTGACCGGCTCATGGTTGACTCATCCTTCCATCCTTCCGATGTCGGTAAAAGGAGGACCCAGATTGTTGGGGGGCAACAGGCTGACTCTGTGAACCGCTTAGAGAGGGCTGCAAAGCCCTGTGAAGTGATATATAAGTCTGAATGCTACTGCGACCGCACAGCGCCTGGAGTGACCCATCAGCTTGTATCTCTGAGGCTGACATTCACTAGGGCTGCATGCAAAATTCCCGCCAGAAAGCTTCAGAAGCCGCCATCCCTTCCCGCTGCGCGGGAAACCATCTGCCAATCAGGCTCCTTTCAAGAAAACGGACGGAAGTGTCCTTGGTCCCTTCTCCATCACTGGCTGGAAGTTCTCTGGCTTACATTCCCACCCAAATGCCTGGCTTGCTTCCTTGGCGGTCCTGCTGCCTCTGCCCACACCAGCCACTGCCAACCGATGGCCACCTGTGTCTTCTCTGTTGGTATCCCTGCCAATTGGCCTTCTTTTCCAAAATGGGAGATTTGCCGGATCCTTCAGCAGAGGCTGCGGTTGGAACAGAGCAATTTCTCCCTGCTTCTGCGTCTCCCGGCACCTTCCAGAAGTCCGTTATCAGTGGTGACCAGTGCATCGTTTTTTGTTTTTTTTAAAAAAACCCCTTTCCTTCCTTGGGAAAAAAAAAACCCTGACCGATTTGGCTTCCTGTTGTATCTAATCGTCTCTTCCCTTTTCAGGAAGTAATGCAAACAAAAAAAAAAACAACAGACTTTTTCTGCCTCTGCCTCTCCTCTCTACCTCAATTGCCATTTGCCTGTTTGTCGAAAGCTTTCCAGAATGAAAACTTAGGCTGGAACTATATTATACAATAAGGAAGACAATCGTTAAAAATCTAGTGGAATTTGGCTCCTGTAAACAAGAAAGATGTAAACAAGAAAGGCAAGTTGTAGCTATGTGATGGGTTGGAATTAAAAGCTTCTTTCAGAATAGTCTCTGGAAGGCAGGAAGTGGAATGTGAAGAGTGCAGAGAAGAGCAACAAAGATGATCAGGGGACTGGAGGCTAAAACATATGAAGAACGGCTGCTGGAATTGGGTCTGTCTAGTTTAAGGAAGAGAAGGACGAGGGGGGACATCATAGCAGGGTTCCAATGTCTCAGGGGCTGCCCCAAAGAAGAGGGAGTCAAGCTATTCTCCAAAGCGCCTGAAGGCAGGACAAGAAGCAACGGATGGAAACTAATCAAGGAGAGAAGCAACCTGGAACTAAGGAGGAATTTCCTGACAGTTAGAACAATTAACATATGGAACCACCTGCCTCCAGAAGCGGTGAATGCTCCAACACTGGAAGTTTTTAAGAAGTGACTGGACAGCCATTTGTCCGAAATGGTATGGGGTTTCCTGCCTGAGCAGGGGGTTGGACTAGAAGACCTCCAAGATCCCTTCCCACTCTGTTATTCTATTCTATTCTATTCTATTCTATTCTATTCTATTCTATTCTATTCTATTCTATTCTATTCTATTCTATTCTATTCCGTTTTCTATTCCATTCTATCTTCCATTCCTATTCCTATTCCTATTCCTATTCCTATTCCTATTCCTATTCCTATTCTATTCTATTCTATTCTATTCTATTCTATTCCATTCTATTTTCTATTCTATTCCCTCCCACAGAGAAATAATACTCCAAGGAAGGGTTGGCATATACGTGTGCAAATCAGAGGGGTAACCTTGATGCTTATTTTGCTAGCATGTTTTTCCAAAGCTATTTCTGCTTTGCAGGTTTTCTTCTGGAGGGGAGACACCACTTTGGGGGCTGCCCCAACCCACCCTGCAGACAACGAGCTGTGCAAAAGAGACTAGCACACTTGTCTTATCCAGCCAGGTATCTTATCCACGCAGGTAAATGTCTGTCCGTTCCTGGAAGACCTGGCCTTTTGGAAGCAGTCTGTAATGAGCTTGTAATGGGAAATAACAACCTGGGTGCTCCCGGGGTGACGCCTTTAATCCAGCGCTGTCCATTTCCAACCCAGGCTGTTCTGTTAAAATTAATCGCCACCTTTGGGCCTGCATAAGCAACTAACTTAACGGGGTCCTCTCCTTACCGTCTCCTCTCCTGAAATTAAAACCGGGTTTAATTTAAACCGAGTCTTGAAGCTGGCAGGCAACGACCAGGACTTGGCAACGTAACTGGCAACTTTTGCCAGTTCCTGGGATTCCAGCTCCTGGTTTTCCTACTACCCACGTCCCCAGGTCAGTGAAAGCCCTGGCTGCATTCGCACAACACACGGCTTTGTTAGTGTTCTCCCTGCTTCATGTTTAATGGGTTCATGCATAATGCATTTCCTGATCGTTTGGTGAATTTATAGTCCGCATAACCAGGTTTATTGGAGACGGCAACTCCTGTGGAAGGCAGTGAGGGCCTCTCTTTTTCTCCTCCTGTATCCTTCCATTGTTCAGGTTATTTTGTTGGTTTCCCTAATGAATCTACAAGGATTGTCCCCCCCCCCCTTTAGGGGGTCTCTGGGACTGGCACGGAGGGGCTCACGACATGGACTCTGAAACTGGTTAACTAACGTAGTTACTTTGTATTTTAGCCGTCAAAAGAAAAGCTAATGCAATCCTTGGTTGTATAAAATGGAATAGAATCAAGATCATGCGAAGTGTTAGCACCGCTTTATAAAGCCTTGGTGAGGCCGCGCCTGGGATACTGCATCCACTTTTGGTCACCCACATTACAAAAAAGATGTTGAGACTTTGGAAAAAGTGCAAAGAAGAGCAACTAAGATGATCAAGGGCCTGGAGACTAAAACATACGAAGAACGGTTGCAGGAATTGGCCAATCTGGAGAAAATGAAGATTAGGGATGACATGATAGCAGTATTCCAGTATTTGAGGGGCTGCCACAAAGAAGAGGGAGTCAAGTTATTCTCCAAAGCACCAGAGGGCAGGACAAGAAACAATGGATGGAAACTAACCAAGGAGAGAAGCAACCTGGAATTAAGGAGAAACTTCCTAACAGGGAGAACAATTAACCAGTGGAACAGCTTGCTACCAGAAATTGTGAGTGCTCCATCACTGGGGTTTTTTAAAGAAGTGACTGGACAGTCACTTGTATTAAAATGTTATAGGATCTCCTGCTTGAGCAGGGGGTTGGACTAGAAGACCTCCAAGGTCCCTTCCAGCTCTAGGCTGATTCTCAAATTTGACTTATTTCTCTCTTTTAAAATGGTGTTAAGGCTCCTTACAGACTGGAATGTAGGAAAACGTTTTATCCTATTGCTGTATGGATTGATTGATAGTTTTCAACATTCCTATACTGAAAAAAATGAAGTATAGAAGGGATAATAATAATAATCATGATAAAGTTGGAAGGGACCTTGGAGGTCATCTAGTCCAACCCCCTGCTCAGGCAGGAAACCCTATGGGTGGTGAATATCTCCCGATAAGAGGAAATTTTGCTAGTGCAAATTGGCGTCTGGTTTGTCTCTTTGTGAACCCCAAACCACCTTTAAATTTTACGCCCCTTCTGACGTCAGACCTCACGTTAATGAACACGTGTGATATTATGGGATGCAAATACGTAACATGTTCGACGACAGGTGACTGAGTTCTTTACGCAAAGGGGAGGCTAACTATGGTCCTGTCCAATCGTCTTTCGTCTTGCATCTTCTTTGATGCCTTAACTATAAAAGGGAACGTAAGGTGGATCTTGGGGTTCTCTCCTTTCCACAGGGAAATCCCACTTTATCAGGGCACCCTAATAAACTGCTTTCAAATGATCTTCTGACTCGGTTGCTTAATTGGGACAGGCAAACCGAGGCAGAACCCAGCGTCAGATTCGGCACAAAGTGGGATGTTTTGTTGGCGATTGTGACACACACCTGAACGAGACCCTCTGCGCAGGTGCCCTGATGCTTTGTAAGATAAAGAAGCCCCCATTTTTCTCTCTCTCAAGAACTGAGAAGATGCAAAGAGAAGGAAATTATTAATAATAATAATAATAATAAAGTTGGAAGTGACCTTGGAGGTCATCTGGTCCACCCCCTGCTCAGGCAGGAAACCCTATACCATTTCGGACAAATGGCTGTCCAGTCTCTTCTTAGAAACTTCCAGTGTTGGAGCATTCACCACTTCTGGAGGCAGGTAGTTCCACTGGTTAATTGTTCTCATTGTCAGGAAGTTTCTCCTTAGTTCTAGGTTGCTTCTCTCCTTGGTTTGCCAGGGGCCCACAGCATCTGGAGAGACCCCAGAATTTCCTTTCTACCCTGGCTGGCACTATCCTTCTGTGTTCAGTTAAGTTGCAAAGGGGAGACTTTTTCTGCTCCTTTACCTGGGGATCCATTCAGACAAAACTTCCTGGCCTTTGTTTTTTCACACGGAAAAAAGGGGAAATTTAAAGCATCTCAGCTCCAGGAGGTACCTGGCTTTTTATAAGAAGAGCGAATTCAAGCTCCTGGTGGAGGGGATAATCTTACTAAAGCATTAATGCTCCTGTCGTCAGCGGTGGAAGGAGGGTGGCTGGCCGCCCCCTTGCCCCACCAGGCCCAGGGAGAAATGGGTCCCTTTCAAGC
Organism: Protobothrops mucrosquamatus; assembly: GCF_001527695.2. Lineage (NCBI taxonomy): Eukaryota > Metazoa > Chordata > Lepidosauria > Squamata > Viperidae > Protobothrops > Protobothrops mucrosquamatus. Next base: position 99,534 of record NW_015389106.1, on the reverse strand, counting down.
TTAAAATGGGGACAATTAGGAACGCCCACGACATATATATTTTTTCTCCCTCCTCGTTTATGGGCCCCGGCAACTTGCGCAACAGAGCAAAGCATCCAGGAAGTCGAAAAGAGCGCAAAAGTGAAGATATGCCGCAGAAATTAAGATTTATCTGTTTTGTTCTGGGTACTCCGGCGTACCCCAGGTGGCAGCCCCTAACCCCAACGTGGTTGATCTGCAGAAAGCAAGACGGATCAGCTGAAGACGGGAGAGGCACCAGGAAGGCTTCCCGGGGCAAAGGTAGAGCTGGAAAAAACGTAAAAGGAGACCTAGTGTTCCCATTTGGGGTGTGGGGTTTATACGCTGGGGCCGGAGGAAGTTGGGGTTTTAAGACCAGAGGCAGGAGAAAGCAAAGCTCAAAGGAGTATCGTGCCCAAAGGCATTACTGGGGAATTTAATGCAACAACAGAAGCACTAAATTATGTTACGAGTCTGCGCTGGATGGCCTTAGGAAGGCCAATGCTTTGCCCCTGGAGGGAGCCTCTCTTGTGTATTCTGTTGTCAGAGCAACTATAAAAGTCTTAGCCTTAGTAATAGCCATAGTTTCTGCCTGGCTTTGCTCTCTCTCTCTTCATAGACCAAAATCAAGGCACAAGGTTGGCCCCTAATCTGCAAGGGGTCTTAGGATGACCCCTGACCCTTCATCCTCCAAGGCCTGAAATTAAAACTTTTTTCTTCCCAGACGTGTGCAAGCCCAAAGCTGAAAAACGGAATAGGAACAGGAACAAATAGATAGGATAAGACAGTGATGGCGAACCTATGGCACGGGTGCCAGAGGCGGCACTCAGAGCCCTCTCTGTGGGTACGCACGTTGTCGCCCCAGTCCTAGGCCTTCAGCTGTCTTTTATAAAAGCTTTTCGCTTTAGGCCTCCGCCACCATGTACAAAAAAAAAAAAAAAGGTTCAATCAATCAGTCAATTTCAACTTCTTGCAGGAAAAAAAAGATCTTGCAAACGAATTGATTGATTGAAATGTTTAGTCCCACCCAGTCCGTTACCACAGCCACGCCCACCCAATGGGCCACGCCCACCCAATGGGTCACACCCATCCAGCACCCGACGATGCATAAGTGGGTTTTGGGTTGCAGTTTGGGCACTCGGTCTCTAAAAGGTTCGCCATTATTGGGATAAGATAAGATACAGAATATAGTGAATAAAATAGAATATAGAATAAAGTAAGATGGACAGGACAGGACGGAATAGTATAAATACAGAATATAGTGAACAGAATGGAATGGAATAGAATGGAATGGATATTCAGAGTAAAATACAGAATAGAATTAGAATTAGAATGCAGAATAAAATAAGATGGAATACAATAAAATACAGAATAGAATGGAATGGAAAGGAATAGAATAGAATAAAGAGAGATGGAATGGAATGGAATAGAGAATAGAGAATAGAGAATAGAGAATAGAGAATAGAATAGAATAGAATAGAATAGAGAGAGATGGAATGGAATGGAATAGAATAGAGAATAGAATAGAATAGAATAAAGAGATGGAATGGGATGGATTGGAATAGAATAGAGAATAGAGAATAGAGAATAGAGAATAGAGAATAGAGAATAGAGAATAGAGAATAGAGAATAGAGAATAGAGAATAGAATAGAATAGAATAAAGAGATGGAATGGGATGGATTGGAATAGAGAATAGAATAGAATAGAATAGAAAAGAATAGAATAGAATAGAATAGAATAGAATAAAGAGAGATGGAATGGAATGGAATAGAATAGAATAGAAAATACAGAATAGAAAATACAGAATAGAGTTAGAATTAGAATAGAACACAGAATAAAATATAGGACAGGACAGGACAGGACAGGACAGAAATATGCCTTAAAGAGGCAGAGATGCCCACCCTAACTCTTCCCTTCCCTTTGACCCTCACCTGGGTCCCCCAAAAGCCAAGTGCCCCACAACAACCGGTCCTGGCCCACCCGAGCAGTAACTCGATGGGGATCAAAGAGGCTTCTAAGCCCCAACCCACCTGCACTTGGGACGCTCTTTAAAGGGCGGTGTTGGTCTCACCCTGCAGGTACAGAGGAGGGGGGAGACGGAGTAAGAGGAAAAACGTCTCTCTTGATCAAATGGGGCTGGCGGGTCCACGGAGGAGGCCAGCCAGATGCTGGAGCACGATCAGAGAGAGAGAGAGAGAGAGAGAGAGAGAGAGAGAGAGAGAGAGAGAGAGAGAGAAAGGAGGTGTATTTCACCGCTGTGTTTATTCACTCTCCCGTCCCAGCCCTGGACAGATTTTAATTAAATAGTCATTGGCTGGGGCTGTTATTCTGCCTTGGACCTTTTCCAAGTGACAAGTGTTTGTTGGAAAAGCACCACAAGGGGGTCATTTCCCTCTTTCCCCCCCACCCCTCCTCAGCCCCCCACCCCACCCCAGCGCTTGTTAAGCTTCGTCTATTCTGCAAATACCGCTAATTACGTTTGCTTGGCAGGCGGCCAGCCTTCCCGATAACATCTTTTCATTAACACTGACCTCGCCAGGCTCAAAAGGTGCCGGCTGCAATTTCCAAAGTCTTTGCCTTCATTCCGGAAGACTCTCCATTCTCCCGGATGACATTTATGCCACCGGCTGGGCCGGAAAGCTGGGGGGGGGGCACGCGGGGCTAAATCATCCGGTTGTCGGGAGAGGCCAGGCTGAAAGCAAAGTGCACAACGGTACTCTGGACTGCAGTGAGTGAGAAAAAGCTGGAAAAACTAAAATCCCCGGTCCTGGCTGGAAACCACTTCTGGACTTTGTGCTCGAGGTGGGAAAAAGACAGCCGAAATTTTTGGGTTTTACCGATGAATAGGTTTGTTGTTATAGAAATGGCTACAAGGGGGGACAGGATAGCAGTCTTCCAATATCTCAGGGGGCTGCCCCAAAGAAGAGGGAGTCAAGCTATTCTCCAAAGCGCCTGAAGGCAGGACAAGAAGCAACGGATGGAAACCAATCAAGGAGAGAAGCAACCTGGAACTAAGGAGAAACTTCCTAACAGTTGGAACAATGAACCAGTGGAACAACCTGCCTCCAGAAGTGGTGAATGCTCCAACACTGGAAGTTTTTAAGAAGATACTGGACAGCCATTTGTCTGAAATGGTATAGGGATTCCTGCCTGAGCAGGGGGTTGGATTAGATGACTTCCAAGGTCCCTTCCAACTACTACTACTACTACTACTACTACTACTACTACTACTACTACTACTACTACTTCTTCTTCTTCTTCTTCTTCTTCTTCTTCTTATTATTATTATTATTATTATTATTATTATTACTACTACTACTACTACTAGTAGTAGTAGTAGTAGTAGTAGTAAAAGCTGAGGTTTATTATCTTATTCTACTGCACCAAAGGGAATCTTTCTTTTTTTCCCGTTGCCCCACACTTTTCCCTTCCCTTTTTCCTCCCCTATTTTCTTCCTATTTTCTTTTAGAATAGAACAGAATAACACAGCCAGAAGGGACCTTGTAGGTCATCTAGTCCAACCCCCCCCGCCCAAGCAGGAGACCCTACCTCATTTCTGACAGATGGCAGTCCAATCTCTTCTTGTATTTTTGTATTATATATTATAAACTAATAAACAAAGAAACAAATAAAAATCCCCTGTCCAGGCTTATTGGCTACTACAAAGTTACTACAGTTTTACTCTGAGGTTACTACAGTTACTAGGAGTAGTAGCGGCGCTGTACACCCAGACTCTACTCCATGTTATGATTAAAAGAAGGGTTAGGGTCATGTCTTGGTAGTGCTTACCGGCAACACAAAAAGTTAACACTGAGCATAAAATGCAACAAAATAAAAATGAAAGCACTGTTAAGTGAGTCACTTGGTCGCTAAGCGAGTCCGCCTTCCCTCACTGACTTGGCTTTGTTGGAAGCCAGCTGGGAAAGTCGCAAATGGCGATCATAGGATGAATCTGGGATGCTGCAACTGTCACAAATACGTACCAGTTGCCAAGCACCCGGGGTTTGATCACGTGACCACTACCAATGGTTGCAAGTACGAGGACGTAAATCATAAGTCACTTTTTTCCAAAGCCGCTGTACGATCATTCGGTTACTAAATGAATGCTTGCAAGTTGACGAATACCTGCATTCTTATATATGTATCTTTGAGGGATCCTTGATGCTCTCTGAATTTCTTGGTTTTCTGGCAGACGTTTCATTACCCAAACTAGGTGACATCATCACCCTACAGTCTTCCTCTTCCTCCTCCTCCTCCCCCCACTCCTTAACTGATGATGTCACCTAGTTGGGTAATGAAACGTCTGAAAGAAAACAACCAGGCTCAGAAAGCACCAAGGACCCCCACAGTCCTCCTCCTCCTCTCTGCAAGCCCCTCCTTTCTAGCACTGATGATGTCACCTAGTTGGGTAATGAAATGTCTGCAAGAAAATAGCCAACCTCAGAGAGCATCACAGACCACCACCACCTCCTCCTCCTTCATTCTTCTCCTCCTTCTCTTCTTCTCTCCCTCCCCCTCCTCCTCCTTCATTCTTCTCCTCCTTCTCTTCTTCTCTCCCTCCCCCTCCCTTCTTCTTCTTCTCCTCCTTCATTCTTCTCCTCCTCCACTTCTTCTCTCCCTCCCCCTCCCCTCCT
>NW_015389106.1:81611-94358 GCF_001527695.2 Protobothrops mucrosquamatus | reverse complement strand
CTCAAGACATGGCTTTTTCAGCAAGCGGGTCTGACCTAGGGTGAATTTTAAATAGGGACAATTTTAAGGATTTTATCAAGACACAGCAACAAATATTTGGTTTTTAATTGGTTTTTAGAGGGGAAATGTTTTATATTGTTTTAACATGCTGTGAGCCGCCCTGAGTCCCATGGGGAGAAGGGCGGCATATAAGTTGTGATAAATAAATAAAAAAAATAAAAACTCTGTAAAAAGCCCAGGAACCCCACCGCCGTTTACCTGAGGTTGAGTAAAACGTGAATGAATTCAGCTCTTGCCAAATCACCAAGTTTGCCCTTGATGCCAACTCACCACGTCCACCCAAGCTTCTAGTCCCAAAGGCCCAAAATGTCTAAGTGCAGTCCTGAAATCGAGTTAGATGGCTATAAGACGGGGCCGTACTTGGGTGTGAACCCTAAAAAGACCCCACCCAACCACAGTGGTCATCTAGCTGTTCCCCGTCTCCCGCAGTGGCCCAGTGGGCGAACGTGGGGACCGCTGCTTGAATTCTGGCTTAGCCAGCGTGGGCCGTTTGGCATCTGGGCTCGCTCGAAGTCTATCAACCTCTCTAAAAACACACAGATCCTGAAAGGAAAAAAGGCATCCATTTGGAACGGAGGTTCCGGATGAGTAATTGTTGATACTCGGAGGCAAAATGCGCGCCGAAGACGGTGGGCGTTCAGCGTATTAATGATTATGGCAGGTTATGTGTCTTAATTATCCAATTTCGCTGGCTTGACGGTAATGGAGGGAGGAAGGGCAGAGAAGGGCGCAGGAAAAAATAAGGAGGGGGAAGAAAAAAAAGCAGATTAACATAGAGGAGGCAGAGTTTTTAAGAGGTTTTTTTTTGTTTGTTTGTTTGTTTTGTGGTAGTTTATTTGCAGAGTCCAGTAAATGAGAAATGACCCATTACATTATTTAGTAGCATTAAGACCAGACAATTTGTTGTGCTTTGACACCGGAGCTGTTAGGCCTCCTCTGCTAGGACATCACGCAAGGCTCGTTTACAGGCCGTCCCCGGCTTAACGACCACAATCGGCAGGACAACCGTCCACCGTTAAGCAATGCGGCCGTTTAAGTGAATCGCGCCTGGGGTGTTTTTCCCCTCCCATGGTCGTTAAGCAAATCCGTGGACTTTGCTTGCTGGAAGCTGTTCTGGGAAGATGGCAAAATGGCGCCATCCTGCAACCGTCATAAGTTGAGCCCGGGTGGCGCGGTGGGTAGAATGCAGCGTCGCAGGCTGACTCTGCCCACAGCCAGGAGTTCGATTCTCACCGGCTCAAGGTCGACTCAGCCTTCCATCCTTCCGAGGTCGGTGAAATGAGGACCCCAAAATTGGTAAAATGGGGACCCAGATGGTTGGGGGCCAAATATGCTGACTCTGTAAACCTCTTAGAGAGGGCTGTAAAGCACTGAGAAGCGGTATATAAGTCTTATTGCTTGGGAAGGGAGGGAGGGAAGGGAGGGAGGGAAAATGTGAAGGAAGGAAAATAAGGAGAAGGAAGGAAGGAAGGAAGGAAGGAAGGAAGGAAGGAAGGAAGGAAGGAAGGAAAATGAGAAGGAAGGGAAATAAAGAGAAGGAAGGAAGCTGTAGTGGTGCAGTAGTTAGAATGCAGTATTGCAGGCTGACTCTGCCCACTTCCAGCAGTTCGATCCTGATTGGGTCAAGGTCGACTCAGCCTTCCATCCTTCCGAGGTCGGTAAAATGAGGACCCAGATAGTTGGGGGCCATAGGCCAACTCTGTAAACCGCTTAGAGAGGGCTGTAAAGCACTGTGAAGTGGCATATAAGTCTTAAGTGCCATTGCTATTCCTAAATACAGGTCAAGTGCTCAAAATTTAATCACGGGATGCCATGACCGTCCTAATTGTGAGGACCAGTTACAAGTCTCAAGGAGAGAAGCAACCTGGAACTAAGGAGAAATTTCCTGACAGTGAGAACAATTAGCCAGTGGAACCACCTGCCTCCAGAAGTTGTGAATGCTCCAACACTGGAAGTTTTTAAGAAGAGACTGGACAGCCATTTGTCTGAAATGGTGTAGGGTTTCCTGCCTGAGCAGGAGGTTGGACTAGAAGACCTCCGAGGTCCCTTCCAACTCTGCTATTCTATTCTATTCTATTCTATTCTATTCTATTCTATTCTATTCTATTCTATTCTATTCTATTCTATTCTATTCTATTCTATTCTATTCTATTCTGTTCTGTTCTGTTCTGTTGTTCCGTTCCGTCCTATCTTATCCTATTCTATTCTACTCCATTCCATTCCTCTTCATTCTATTCTATTCTGTTCTGTCCTGTCCTATTGAGTCATTCTTTTCAGTGCCATTTCAACAGTCATTAAACAGATGGCCATAAATTGAGGACTACCAGGACTATCATCCAACCTAAGAGAGAAACTACCAGCGATGGAAGGACACCAAAGACTGAACATTTTTGTGAGGGAATAGTCCAGGATGAGAGGATTGACCAAGGGTAGGAAGAAGGGGGAAAAAAGTTCATCAGCAATGAACCATTAAGAGCTTGACCAGCCTAGAACACTATAAAAAGGAGATTAAGCAAGTTTATGGAAGGAAAGAGGGTTGTGATTTGGGATGGAGCCTCCAAAACTAGAGGCACTCTACCTCCAATTAGCAGCTGCTGGAGATAGCACATGGGGAAATATTATTGTGATTGTGCCTGGATGATGGGCTTTCTGGAGACCCTTCACGGATAGATCATGGGTTATCTGCTCTGATCTACACTGATCCTTATTCCCCTTCCCCTATCCCAAGGCAATGGGTCAGTCACTAAGATCTCAAGATGGATCCCAACTGGAGATCACAGAAGGACTTGATCTTAAATCCATAGACCAGCAGGAGATAAGGCGGTATGGAGGGCCACCATCCCGGTTTTATGGAATTGGCTTAAATTTGCACTCGCCTCTGAATGCTGAGACCTCAAAGTCTATGGTTAATTTGTATGCAAGGATTAAGTTGGTCTAGAAGATCTCCAGGGTCCCTTCCAACCATTATTCTGTTAGGTGTCTTGGTAGGAAGAGACAGACCTATCCTGCCTACAGTCCTACTTTCCTTGATGGGCAGGGAGGCAAACGAGGAGACCAACGTCCTCGGTGAAGCTACAAGAAGTAAGTTTGCCTTGTTATTCCAATAAAGCAGCTTGTACCGGCCACTCAAACCCTTGTTTGAGATGCTTTGTACCCCTCGGGCAACATGAGAGTAACTGGGATAAGGGCTCCCCTTGGGGAAGGGAAATTTCTCAGCTCTTTGCTTCCAAACCGTGGAGACACCAAGTCCGCTAGGAAACGGAGGTTGAACTGCCGGTTCACGCAATAGACCAGATTTCCGACGACGGCACACTGGAAGCAAGATGGGAAGGACATTGGGTGGGTGGCACACTCATACCACAGCTTGGCCTTGGCACTACAGCGATAGACACCGATGCCCATCCTCTGGTTGAGGTCAAAGCGGTAGATGAAGCCGTTGACGGTCACCATCTCGGTTGTCCTGTCCTGACTTCCTCCAGTGAGGCTGACTTTCCAGGTGTCCGTCCGTCTGACGTACCTCAGCAGCATGTATTTCAAGGTGCCTCCCGTGACACAGATCTCCCCGTCGCAGACGGTGGCGGTGTGGGCCACAGCAAAGGTGTCGTTGGGCAGAGGGGCCGCAAACGTCCAACGATCCAGGCGTGGGTCGTACCGTTCCACCGTATAGAGGCATTCTCCGCCAATGGCGTAGAGGCAACCATCCAGGGCCACCAGCTTACAGTGGGGTCTGGCTTGGTTGAGGGGACAGATCTCCTGCCAGATGTCGGTCAAGGGGTTGTAGCAGAAGACCCGGTTGGATGGTTTCTGATACCTTCCAAACCCTTCACAGCCAGCCACGACAAAGAGGTAGTTGAACATGCTGCAGATGGCACAACCCTTGGAGATGGCTTCAACAGGGATATGGGTTAATGAATGCCAAGCATCCTTCTGGTCATCGTAGTAAGAAAATCCACTTGTGTGGCATCCAACATCTGCCACTGTCATGTATTTCTTGCCTCGCATCCTCTTCTCCAGGATCAAGTCCCTCTCTGCAGCGTTGAGCTGGCGGTAGATGGCCTGGGTCTTCAGCACTTGGAGATAGTTGTCACTCATGACCTTGTAGACCGCCTCTTGCAGGTCCTTAAGTTTCTGCTTCTTGGCCATGCACAAGACCTGGTAGCAGTTCCCCAGATCTAAGTGTACATCCAGAGAGGAGTCTGAACTTAGTGGGACATGGAAAAAATTAGCACCAGCCACAAGCTCCACCGATGGCTCTTCTCTTCCACTGCTCAGGAGATTTTGCATGGATCTCACCAGAGATGAAGTAGAGTCCAAGTGAAGAAGAGCCGGAGGTGAGGTGTGGCCACTTGAGGACCCAGTTCCTGGAGAACCAAAACCTTCCATCGGCACCTGTAATTCTGGATTATCTACAATTTTTTTGAAGCTTTCTTTTCGGCTGATGCTATGTCTGCCCAGCAGAGGTTTCGAGGAGATGGCTTCTTCAACAGCAACTGTCTCTCTTTGGTCCTTAGGTTGGGTGTCCTTTGCAGGACTAAGGAGAACATTAGAAGATATGTCTGGAACCTTCTCCAAAACAAGCTTGTTGGCTTCAGCTTTGGTCACCAACGAGCAGACAGGTTCCTCAGCCCAACATTTCTTGGATACATTAAGTATGTTGATAGTAGAGAGGTTGCAGGATCGTTGGAGATCCAGGTTGGTACCACAGGTGGTTTTATTCATAATGGATTGAGAAGTAGACTCAACATAATAGTTGTAGACTTTGCCTCTCAGTTGAGTGTCTTCAGCTTTCCCAGAACTTTGCTTCTCTTTGATGAAGTTCTCCTCCACCTCAACTTTGGCCACAGAGGAGAACGCATAAGCCACATGAGACTGCACATGGCTGTGGTTGATGGCCAAGCCCATATCACTAGTGGCATAGAAGGACTGGATCTTCTCTGGGCCAACCCGCCTCTCTACAACTTGTTTCTTGGTCTCTTTTACCAGTGGTTGACCTTCTCCTCTTTTCAAACCGACGCCACTCCCACCTGTGGGATGGACATCCTTCTCCACCGGCTTGGCACAGCTAGATTCAGCTTCAACAGGATCAACATCCCAGCCAGACCCCATCGGGTTGCAGAGTTCCCTCTCTCGGTTGAGTAGGCCTACAGTTCCGGAATGATCTTCTAAATTGCCCAAATCAGCCCCAGCTTTGCTAGTGCAGTTCTGGATGGTGCAACAGGTGTCCCCAGCCTTGTCTTCGGATCTCCACCCTTGTTCCACCCCGGATTCCGTACGGCTCACTTCCCCTGCCTCTTGTTTAGTTTCTGCCTCAGTTTCTCTCGTGCCAGGCAGCTCTCTGCCAGCAGGGATCGGAGCCTGCCCACACGCTTCCGTTACTCCACATCTACCCACCTGCACCAGCTGATTGGTCCCTGGGTGGCATGGCTCCGTCTCCTTCCTCCGCTCTCCTCTGTGCCTCAGTGCCACTTGCTTGTTTTCTTCCTGGCTGCCAACCTGCCATTCTCTTTGCTCTGCCCTGACGACATTGGCATCCGCGGCCCCGGCTGGGGTGCTGCCAGGGGGCACTCGAGACTTGAAATACCGGTATGCCAACATCAGCAAGAGCAAGGCCGTGGCGGAGAGGGCCAGCCGGCCAGCCAGAGGCATATCCGACGGCTGAACCCCGCTTTCTTCAGCGCGGTGGGGCATTTTTCCATATCACGCTGGCACTCAGGAATGCGATGAATAATTGCCAAGGAACAACTCCGAGTGGATCAGGGCTGGCTCCCTCCCTTCTCCGCAAGGTGACTTTAACCTGCCGACCGACCGGTAAAAAGAGATTATTGTCCACCTGCTCGCTCGGTGTGCCAGGTGTCTGTTTACTATAGGTTTGCATATTTGAGGAAGGTGGGCCGGGCTGGAGGCAGGCAAGACAAACCGGAAGGCGAAAGAGAAGCGGAAAGCTCTGCGACAAGAGTAAAAGTGATCTTAAGCTTTCATAAACGAGAGAGGGGTTGTTTTTTTGAACTTAGCCTATATTTATAAAGCTTCTTAATCCATTTTTCATCTGAAATGATAATATCTTATCAAATTCTGTCCGTTCTTTGTAAAATCCAGATGTTTTTAACATCTTTTTCATATCTCATTTGAATTTGCAGGTTATGGCCACCGTGATAGGTCCATACCCCGTCCTTCTCGTTCTTGTCTATGTTTTAATTTTCCTTCATTGTTCAAAACGTCTTTGTAAGTCACAATTTCCTCATAGTTTATTAACTTTAGGTGAACAAACGCTTCCATTGTTGAGAGTCCTCCAGCTATTTTCATATAGATTTTCGCTTTTTATTTCACCGGAAGGTGAAAGAGAGAAAGAGAAGTGGAAAGCTCCTCCAATACAGGAAAAATTATCTTAAGCTTTCATAAACGAGAGAGGTTTTTTGTTTTTGTTTTAAAGACGAAAGCTATTAATTCCCATGATGGATTTCTGTTACATCTTGCTGTAAACAACAGACTCCTATCCATACAGGTAGCCCTCAACTTACGACCCCAGTGGAACCCGAAATTTCTGTTGCTGAGACCGTTGTTAAATGAATTTTGCCCCATTTTGCAATGTTTCTTGCCCCAGTTGTTAAGTTAGTAACACAGTTGTAAAGTGAATCTGGCTTCCCCACTGACTTTGCTGGTGGGAAGATTTGCAAAAGGGGACCACGGGACCGCAGGACTCTGCGACCGTCATAAATATAAATCCGTTGCTGGATGTCTGAATTTTGATTACTTAACTACGGGGATTGCTGCAATGATCTTAAGTGTGAAAAACGCCCTAAGTCACTTTTTTCAGTGCCGTTGTAACTTTGAACGGTCACTAAATGAACTTTTGTTAAGCCGAGGACTATTACCTGTATTTTCTCAGATTTAAGGGACCCCACAATTAGCCGGACTCCCCATATGGAGGACCACATTTGATGAGTTGCGAAAGAAGAATTTAAAGATGGTCCAAAACGTTCTCCATAAATGATTCCTTATTTTAACGTGTGTGTGGAATTCAGCCTGGTTTGTGTGTTTTGAGCGCAGCTCTACCGCCCTTATCCCGACAATGAGACAACGAAAAGGCAGCTAGAAATATATAAACAGGCCCCCAATTTGGGGGGTTTCTTCTGCCTTGTGGCCAGAATGTAACCGACAACAGAAAATGCAGTTTGGTGCCGGTTCCAGGTTTTTATAAGGCACCTTTAAACTTCTCCTTCTGTTCCTTTCTCTAGCCAACTCATTCTCTTTTTTTAGCAATGTCCAAAACAGCGCTGTGGAAAAACACAAGACCCATGACACATTTCTGCCTGGGGCTGTGTTTGCACAACCAGATCTGAGCTAGCAGACGGATTTACAAAGCACACAAGCTTTGGTTAGTTTTCATCTTGGTTAGTTGTGATTCGGGGTGGGTGGATAACCCCCCACTCCAGTTTGTGGTTCCATGCCCTTTGCAAAATCAGGTTAAAATCAGGCTAAGCTTGTGTCGGGATCCCAATCTGTGTCCGCCCGTCGCTGTGGTTTGATGCTCTCTTGAAAACGATCATGGTTTGTTACATATTTGTCTTCAGTTTACGCTTCCAATTATGAATTCCATCGCAGAAGCTTGGAAAGATTAAACTTTCTAGGCTTCTGGGTGTGCGGCGCACTGGCAAACATTATGAAGTGGTCTAAAAAAAAATAATTTTTTTTTCGTGTAAATACTGCTCAGTTTGTAATGCCAGAGCGGTTTCAAACATGTCGTTTCCCTTCAAGCGTGAAATAATTACGGATGTAGACGGTGCAATTAACTTTTGTACATGAGTCCGAAGCAGGCCTTAACAGATGCCTCCCGTGGCCGAGAAAAATGGGCTACAGCCATGTTTTTTGTTTCTTTTTTTTAAAATGTAAAAAGAGAAAAGGTTCCAGAAGAGTGGGGGGGGGGTGTAAAAAGAAGCTGTCAAGAGAAGCCCCGAACAAAAGCATTTTAAGGCTGTCAGTCTGAATTTTCATCCTGAGGTTTTTCTCTCTCTGTCTTTCTCTCTCTCTTGGGAGCCTAAACAAGGAACTCAAAATGAAGAGTGGTATAAAACACGTGTTTTAATTTTGCAGGTTGCACCGTAGAGGAGGGGGAGGACGTATTCTGATAAAAAGAATTCTACTAATATTGCTCCAGGAGGGAGCTGCCAAAATGCCCTATTTTTAGGAATTCATTTGAAGGAAGGGGTGCATAATAGTTTTTTTTAGAACTCTTGAGTTTCAGTCCTACACCTCTTAGAAAAAAAACTTGGGAGTTTTTTTCTTCTTCTTTCTAACGGCCAAGAGGACAGCGATACATACAGGTAATCCTCGACTTACAAGTAACGGCGCTGGAAAAAGTGAGTTACGACCGTTTTTCACACCGCTACAGCATCCCCAAGGTCAAAATTTGGGCCTTTGGGCAACTGAACTCACATTTACGACGGTCGCAGTGCTCCGAGGTCACGTGATTCCCCTTTCGCAACCTTCGGACAAGCAAAGCCAGATTCGGTTAACGACCGTGTTACTAGCTTAACAAGTGCGGCGATTCACTTTGCGACGGTGGCGAGAAACTTAACAACTGTGTCAGTTAGCAAAAGACATTTTGGACTCCGTTGCAGTCATAAGTGAAGAACTCAAGACATGGCTATTTCAGCTGGCAGGACTGGCCTAAGGGGTATTTTAAATTTGGTTTTTAAATAACTTTTAAAAAAGGAAGAAAAGGCCCATATTAATATTTCTTTTTAACTACATTTTAAATTTTGTATATTGTATTGATTGTTTTGTTTTTAAACTGGCTGTAAGCCGCCCTGAGTCCACCAGGAGAAGGGCGGGGTATAAATGTAATAAATAAATAAATAAACTACTGTATTTCCTTCCCAGGACCAAAGAAGAACCAGGATGATTGGATGCAAGCTTGGGAATGGCTGCCACCTTCCCGTGGCTACCATGCAGTGTGTGTGTGTGTGTGCTCAGCACACCTCTTGATGGGCATTAGTGAGGGCAGCTAAGACGTGCAGCCAGGCGGTGCAAAGCAACTAATATTTTGCTGTAATTTTACCCCCGGTGTAGCAAGTAGAAAAACAGGTTATAATAAACCTCAAGTCAACCTATACCTCCCGTCTCCAATTTCCTTCTAGGATCCTGGTGACTCAGGGCTGGGGACAGGTGTACTTATTCTAATTTGGCCCAGGTGAGAGGCACGGGACGCTGCCAAAGTGTTTCTGCTCCACGGCGGTCCACGAAGGGCTAATTCATCAGCCCCGCCACGTCTTTGCCAAGCCCAGTTGGGGGGGCAGCATTCAGCTCTTACAGAGATTGGCAGCTCCTTGGCACTCTCCCGGCCTAAGTTCATTCGGTTGATTTGCCTGGAGTTAAGATTTGTAGCAGGAAAAAGAAAGTAACAACAGCAAAAAGCTTCATTTGGTCCAAGCAGACGATGTAGAAACGAAATTTGAGCCAAGCCTAAATTGGATTACTTTCTCTGGATGTGTGGTTGCTTGGTTTTGGAGTGAGACAAGGGTGCGAGCAAAATAAAAGTAGTTTTTCCTTCTCCGGAGGCAGGTTTGGTTAGCCTCGGAGGGGGGGGGAGGAATTTTTTTTTTTTTCAATTCTTAGACCCATTTTACAGATAGGAAGACTGAGGACACGGGTTGCACCAAAGTCGCTTGCATGGATGGTTTTAAGGCAAGGAAAAACTCAGAAATTCTGCTGGTTTCCCCCCCCCCCCCAGGAGGAGAAAACCTTGCAGCCGCTAGTATCAACTTGATGGCTCATTAAAAAAAAAATTGTAATGCAGAACGACAAAAAGACAAGTTTAACATTTTCAATATATTTCATTATTTTAGCTGGAGATGTTGGCCCCAACAGACCCCCACAGTGGGTCACAGATCTAATAATGTAATAAAATGCCGTAGCTTGTCGTCTTTCAAGAACAACGATCCTCTCCAACTGTAGAACAATGCAGTGGTGGGATTCAGCCAGTCCACACCGGTTCGGTAGAACCAGAAGCTAAATTTTGCTGAGTTCGGAGAACGTCTGAATGCACACGGCTTCAGGAAGTCCATTCTAGGCCTTGGAGGCCTGGAGGAGGCCTCCCCAGCCTAGAACAGCCCACCAGAAGTGCATGGATGCCACATCCGGAAGTCTGTTCTAGGCCTCGGAGGCCTGGAGAAGTGCATGGATGCCACTTCCGGAAGTCTGTTCTAGGCCTCGGAGGCCTGGAGAAGGCCTCCCCATCCTAGAATGGCCTACCAGAAGTGCGTGGATGCCACTTCCGGAAATCTGTTTGAGGCCTCCCCGGCCTCGAACGGCCCGCTGGAAGTGCGTGGATGCCACTTCCAGAAGTCCGTTCTAGGCCTCGGAGGCCCAGGCCTGCATCCAATAAGAGAACCGGTTGTTCAGGTATTTGAATCCCCCCACTGGAACAATGTTCTTTGTTTTTTTTCCTGGAGACTGCTCCTGCAAACGGAAGCTCACTTTCCCTGGCATTGCTCCAACAGGTGCATGGAAAATCCCGCCCGGTGCCATCCTCAAGACTTTGCCAACCTTGGACCCGTCTGCTGTCAATGTGCAACTGAGCCAGATGCCTCCGTCAGAAATTTTTCAGCACGGCTTTTTTCGTTTTGCAGTTTAAATCCTCAGGGGTGCCTTTTTCCTCTCCTCCACTGCTGGATGGAAGCCCCTGGGCACCCCTTGGCCCCCTCCTCCAGCATGCCAGTCTCTGGGCATTAAAACTGGAAAAAGCAGGGGGAAACAGGGACGAAAAGCTTGAAAAAAAGGAAACCTTCTCGGCTTTGAGATCCAGAGAGAATCAGTATCAAAGGACGAGCAACGGGCCTGTCTGGCAGGAGGGCGGAAAACGTGTTTGCCTTTGAAGAGGGCGGAAAAGAATTAAGGAGAAATGGGGCAGACATGGCGGTTTTTAAGAAGCTGGTTGGCAGGAATAAAAGAGCAAAGCTTGGAAAGATGGGAGAGAGGGAGGCCTTAATTAGCAATTAATTTACACTGCCCGGCCCCCCAAAAAAGACATTCAGGATTTTGGTTTCCAGCTCCTCTTCCAGCAGTATTAAGTAGGCACTCTGCACACGCCCAGAAGCACAACTTCAAATTGGGGGGGACCAATCGCGCAAAGTCATTACCTACCAAGGAGTATGATGTAAAAATTAATTTGCCGGGCAAAACCCAGAAAGAGTTCTTAAAGGAGAAAAACATCCCTGTCCGAATTAGAAATATTAGAATATTTACCAGCCATTCTCGGGGAATTTGAATATTTTGGAGGAGTATTAGACAGGCAGAAATTCCCCATTTTTGCAGCAAAATGCTGGGTCTGCCCATAGAGATGTTGCCCCACTGAATTCCTCGGGGCTTCCCATTCACCCCCTGACCTGCAGTGATAATTACCATTTCATGTACGACTCACTTAATGACAGAGATTCCAGTCCCAATTTTGGCCATTAAGTCGAGGACTTACAGGTAGTCCTCAACTTACGACCACAATTGAGCCCAACATGTACGTTGTCAAGTGATAAATTTGTTAACTGAGTTTTGTCCCACTTTACGACTTTCCTTGCCATAGTTGTTAAGTGAATCACTGCCGTTGTTAAGTGAATCTGGTTTCCCCCCCTTGACTTTGCTCATCAGAAAGTCACAAAAAGAGATCCCGGGACACTGTGATCGTCATAAATGTGAATCCATTGTCAAGCATCTGGATGTAAGTTACTGTTGTGATTCCTCGCCAGCCAGTGGATCCGGCAGCTGAGTCTGAGGAATCAGAGGAGGAGGAGGGGCCTGGAGTGACATCAGAGTCAGAGGAAGACTTTGAGGAGCTCCAAGACTTACAGTCTGACAAGGAGCCTGGCCCCTCTATTCGCGCTCAGGCTGAGACACAGCTGTGCTGGGAGCCTGAGTTGGACAGTGATGAAGAACAGCTGGGACAAATCCCAGATGCACCAAAGCGCAGGCAAGAAAAGAGAGTAGGACAGAGGAATGCAATGGGGCGGCTCCGAAGGCAAAGGAAAAGGCATTAGGAAGCCACGCCTTGGCTGAATTATAAAAGGGAAGGTGTGGGAGGTGCTGGTTGCTGAAGGCAACTGTTTGTGTTGAGGATTGAGTTTCTGTGAACTGTGTTTGTTTGCCTTGGACACTGACTCAGGTCTGTGAGAATAAAAGGGGTTGTTTTTTTTCTTGTGGTTCCTGCCTGTTTCTTGGAAGAGGGGTTTCTCCTTGTGAGCATAACGAGGACTCACGTAGGCTGGGACAGAACAGTCACATGATCACAGGGATGCTGCAACGGTCATAAGTGTGAGAAATGCTCATAAGCAGGGGTCTTCAAACGTGGCCCTTTTATGACTGGTGGACTTCAACTCGCAGAATTCCTCAGCCAGCGTGGCACGCTGGCTGAGGAATTCTGCGAGTTGAAGTCCACAAAGTCATAAAAGGGCCACGTTTGAAGACCCCTGCTCATAAATTACCTTTTTCTGGTGCTGTTGTTATTTATTTATTTATTTATTATTTTAATTTGTATACCGCCCTTCTCCCATAGGACTCAGGGCGGTTCACAGCATATTAAAAACAAATAATATACCCAAAATACAGAAAATACACAATACAAAAATACAAAAGAATAAACCCTGATAAAAGCCGAATTAAAACCAAATATTCCCAGCTGTGTTTCCGATTAAAATACTT
>NW_015389106.1:68431-79456 GCF_001527695.2 Protobothrops mucrosquamatus | reverse complement strand
GGGGGGCCTTATTAACCACGGACCTGGCATTACATAACATCAGCCGGTGGTCCCGGGTCGGAGGGTCTAAGTCTCCTGGGGACCGAGTAGAGACCTGAGGACCGGAGCACCCACAAGCTTGTAAGTAGCGTGTGCGTGCTCCCCTAACTTGATATGGTCCTCTGCTCCCGCCATATCTGCCCCTCCCACTGACCGTACTTTGAACGGTCATTAAAAGAACTGTTGTAAGTGGAGGACTTACCTGTAGTTGCAATTAAAATATTTTGGGGTAATTTGCACTTAAACTTGGTTTGTCCCTGGAATTCACCCCATTGTGAACGCTGAATGTATTTACGTTTTACCGTGTCCCAACACTGTCTAAGGCGGACCAACTGTCCTTCCACACCTTCTTTGACACGCAATGGCGTTGAGTTTGGGGTTTAAGGTAGCCCACGAATCCCTTTATCGTTGCTGTGAGAGGGTTGCCGATGCTAATGGCTGGATTTGAAAGTTAAAAGAACAGACCTGTTTTTTCCTGAAAAAGAGCTTGATTTGTTCGTTGTCCTGGAAAAGGTGGTGTTGAAGGTCCCGCTTGTCCAAGTGTCACACTCTGATGAACTCTGGGATCTTGCTAATTGCCTAGATTTTGTCGGCAAAGTTCTGGGCCTTTTTTTTTTGCAGAACATCTCTGGAGCATCTTCCTGCAGACTTTATTATTTTTGCAAGAACAAGCCACGGATTTGGGGAAAGCAATGAATTATGCATGCAATCGTGAGTGACCCCGTGAAGCTCGGCTGGTTGTTGCTCACTGTAATTGTGTGAAAGAGACAGGAGAGGAGGACCTTGCCAATAAAAGTGCTCCTTGAAATCTACACCAAGTTTGGCCTCTTTGCACTGGGCAGAGGTAAATGACAATGCGTGTGGGCAGAGGGCATCACCGGTGCCGTAAGTAAGTAGGTGAGCACCACCAAGATCATGTCTCAGAAACATCTAAGTGGTCACTGTGGAGCCTAGGAAGATCAGTGAGAGGACTTCTGGAATCTCTCTGGGTTGTGTCCCCATGGACCCAAGACCTGAGGGAAAACAACAGGAGAGATGATGGTCTTAAGAAGTTCTCCGCCTCTCCAAAGGAAGGACTTGAGTTCACTTTAGAGGCATCAGGCTGGACTACAGAAGTCATTAATCTGGTGGCAATGATGAATTTGTGTTTTTTACAGCTTTCCATGGAGACAGTTGCCGGGCAAACAGATGGTCCAAGGGCAGAACATCCATCGCTTGAGATCCCCTGTGGTGTGTTTCCTCCAGGGCTTCAGGTTTACATCAACTTGGACAAACACCAAGGAAAGGGCAGCGTTCCCCCCCAAAAAAAAGATTTAGCAGATCGCTTTTTTGGAATTATGACTTGATGTCTGCCAAGTCACATCTTTCTTGTCCTTGCACCTATCCATGGGAAAAGAGAAGGAGCGCCCACGGTGCCAACATGATTGGAGCAAAGTCGAAGAAAAAACCTTCACCCAACCTCAAGCACCTCAAAGTCTCAAATCAACTCCCCACGGAAATGCAGTAACAGGAAGGAAAAACGGGTCCATTCTGAAGGATGCTGAGTGGGGAAGACAGGAAGTATGGTGAACAGAACATAGTATGATCTAGGCCAAGTAGATTTACAGTTTCCAGACCATCAAATTTGGCTTGAACCTATGGAAACATATCCTAAAGGTAGGATCTAAACTAGTGTTTCTCAACCTTGGCTACTTGAAGACGGGTGGACTTCAACAGCCAGAATTCCCCAGCCAGCCTAAACAATGGAATGGAATGGAATGGAATGGAATAGAATAGAATAGAATAGGGTAGGGTAGGGTAGGGTAGGGTAGAGTAGAATAATAGAAGCAATGAAGAGTAGAATAGAATAGAGTAGAGTAGAATAGAATAATAGGAGGAATGAAGAATAGAATAGAGTAGAGTAGAGAGAGTAGAGTAGAATAGAATAATAGGAATAATGAAGAATAGAATAGAATAGAATAGAATAGAATAGAATAGAATAGAATAGAAGCTGGAAGGGACCTTGGAGGTCTTCTAGTCCAGCCCTCTGCTCGAGCAGGAGAACCTATACCATTTCAGACAATACTGCGTCTATTGTTCTAAACAACAGTGTTACAGAGATGGTGGAAATGGTGGCTTCTTATCTCTTTGCTTCTCCTGCATATTGCTCCCTTCCAACTCTACCATTTTACGTTTCTATAGGAATATCATTCTGAGGAGGAGTAATTCTAATAAAGGCTTGACAGGGAAACAACTCAGAGCCACCCGACTTTTCCAACCGGTGAGAGGTCAAGCAAGAGTACAAGGAGACCCTCCGAACGTTCCTCTTTTGCAAAACCTCCAGTCAGCTTCTTCCCGAGATCACCGTGCCGCTGTTTGAAAAGGGCAATCTGCTTTTTTTCCAAACGCCTGCTTAGAAACAATAAGCTTTTCCCTAACCCTCTGAAATACCACTCAGAAAGCAATTTGAGACAATTGCCTCCACGTTTTGGGAGTCGGGCAGAAGGTTTAAAAAAAGCGTTTCTCCCTCCGTGCATTGAAAATGTTGTGCTTTTTTTTGGATATTTTGCTGAAACGGGGAGGAGAAAAGCTCTCCGATGCAAAACCTGCTCAGGACACCGAAACTGAAATGGAGACTGTGTGTGTGTATGTGTTTCAGGAGCCTCCTTGTCTAAAAACATCTATGTGAGCTTTTCCTGGTTCTGTACTCTTTTTCCTTCTTCCCAACCGTCTTGGCGACACTGGGAGACGTGTGATCCTAATTGTATTTAATTGTCTCCTCCGCCAGACTTTCCCACCATCCCTGCGAAGAAGGCAACACGGAGCGCGCGAATCCTGGCCGGCCCTCGTGCAACACACAGCCCCGTCTTCCCCGTTTCATCCACCTCTATCGAAAAGAGCAGCAATTAATTTTTTACCAGCTAATCATTCCCTTCAGACAGACCCGTCAGCGGAGGACCTGTCACAGCCCATCAATAATGAAACAAACGCAGCCCTCCCTCAAGTCCCCCCACCCACCCCCACCAACCCGCCTGCCCGTCTCCTGCATTATTCAATCCCGGAGCATCAAAACCAGGAGTAGCAATCCTGTAGTAATTCGTGTCCTTTGAAATTACCTGGCAAAGGGGGGGGCAGTTGCAGAGGGGAGGGCGCAGGGGAGCGTAGTGATGCCATGCGATGCGCTCCTTGATGTATAAGCTGTGGCTTGGGGGAGGGGGGGGTTCTGTCTGTCTTCAGATCTTTCCGTGGAACGAATCAGCCCGTGCAACTTAACAGAATAACAGAGCTGGAAGGGACCTTGGAGGTCTTCTAGTCCAACCCCCTGCTCCAGCAGGAAGCCCAGTATCATTTCAGGCAAATGGGCGTCCGTTTTTTCCTTGAAGATCTCTAGGGATGGAGCACCCACAACTTCGGGAGGCAGGTCGTTCCGCTCATTAATTTGGGAAAATGGATCTTCACAACCGTTAAAATCAGGGAGGCACACTCAGAATTCTACTCTCTTTCAAGGGGATATAAATAATTTTTCTCTTCTTGAATTCCCACCAGCTCATCCCGTTTTATTCTGGCCTCCTACGATAACCCAGGACACAACAGGCTGCCTTGAAAATGAATACCGAGTCAATTGTAAATAGGTTGGAATTGCATAGGAGAGAGCTGCAGATGGGGAGGGATCAGGAGAGAGAAATTTCAGCTAGTCCTCGGCTTATGACCGATTGCTTACCAACTGTTGGAAGTTGCAGCGGACTTCAAAAAAGATAACTCAAAGTTGTGACTGCTGGCTGCCCGCGATTGCATTTCAGGGGCTTGGCAACCAACTCGTATGTATGACCACGATCATCTGACCAGGATTTATGACTTTTTTTTGCCGTTTTCCAGCAGAAAACACCCATTGGATAGGCCAGATTCGCTTAACAACCACGTGGTTTGCTTAAAGTTTATAGTGACTTGCTTAAACCCAATTAGCAACTATGACTTACGAGTGAAATTCCAGACTCAACTGAAGTCCTAAACTGAGAATTACCTGCGATCTAGGGGAGGGAAGTTACAGTAATTGACACACGTCAGTGGGACACTGGCAGCCTCAGGACAAGGATGCTGGGACTTGTAGTTCAGCCACTGGCGGTGGTGGAGAGAAATAAATCTTGCAGTCAAAGGGTCCGTGCTGCCCGAGAGGGATGGGATGTCTGAACAGGAAAATAGGACATTTATCAGGTTTCCTGTTTCTTAACCAGTGTTTCCCCTCCAGGGCAGAGACGGGGAGCCTCAGAGCCCCCCGGGGAGACAGCCATCGATCGGACGTCTCTGCCGGGAGAGCGGCATAACTGGGTTTGGCAATGATGGAGCCCACCTCGCTCACCGAAGCGGCTCAGGTGCCCGGGGAGACAGTTCACAAATGCCACCTCAGCCTTAATGTCCTCATTTCCATGGTTCCAGGCTAAAATGGCCACATTTGCATTTAAATCGAGCAGAGGGAGTCTGTAAATCTCCATTTTCTTAGCGAGTGGGAATAATGGGGGCTTAATCTCCTTCGGAAAGGGGGCTTCCCCAAGCGGCATCAATCCTGAAGAAAAACGGAGAGGACGGGGGCGTATCAAGTTCCTGGCGCAAAATCAGAAGCCAGCAAATATGTATTCCTTGAAAAGCTTTCGCCCCAGGTCAGCCATGGAGAACTGGAGAGAATCACCTCGACTTACAACAGTTCGTTTAGTGACCATTATAACGGTACCCCCCAAAAAGTGATTCATGACTGCTTTTCACATGAATGACCCTTGCAGCGTCCCCGTGGGCCACGTGATCAAAATTCAGAGGCTTGGCAACTGACTTGTACTTATGACGGTTTGCAGTGTCCCGGGGTTACGCGACCTCCTTTCGCAGCCTTCTGATAAGCAAAGTCAACGGGGGAAGCCCAGATTCACTTAACAACCGTGTTACTAGCTTAACAACTGCAGTGACTTGCTTAACGACGACCGTCTCGCTTAGCAACAGAAGTTTTGGGTTCGAGGACGGACGGAAAGTCCTGAGGATGGGGTCGGGGTCGGCTCTGAATGGTGCCGAGGACCGACTTTTCATTCTCTGTTAAAAGCGCAATTGGCAGAAGCAGGACAGAGCAAGCGTCATTTCTGCAAATATCTGGAAAGCCGCCCCCATATTTTAACAGGAGCAGAAAGGAATGGAGTTTTATCTCGTTAACGGTCATGAACTTTAACTAGGTTTAATTCCAATTTCGTGCTGGCTGCGTTCTCTCTAAAGAGGCCGCTTTGCATGTATGATTTGGGGAATCCATTAAGAGGAAGGCAAGGCAGAATAACTGGTGGAATACTTAATGGAGGGAAAAAAATGGGAGGAAAATCAACTTCCTTTCCTCTCGGTTTCTCAAAACTAGAACTGACACTCATTTTGAAAGGGGAAGAGGCTTGGGAGAGAGGATGGAGGAAAAAAAATGGGAGATTTTGACATAAACGTCTCTGATAGTGGCAAGATTGTGTACTACACGCAAGATTGTGTGAGCCGCGGTGGCACAGTGGTTAGAATGCAGCACTGCAGGCTGATTCTGCGGATTGCCGGCTGTCAGCAGTTTGGCAGTTCGATCCTGACCAGCTCAAGGTTGACTCAGCCTTCCATCCTTCCAAGGTCAGTAAAACGAGGACCCAGATTGTTGGGGACAAATAGAGAGCTGTAAAGCACTGCGAAGCGGCATATAAGTCTGTGCTATTGCTACATTGCTATTGCTACAGCTTTAAACCTAGCAAAGAAGAGGCGGTACTAATAGAACTTCCATATTCAGGGGCAGTATATTGTATGCATTCAAAGCATGAAAAATGAACAATCAGAGAAAGCAATCCATAATATAGTTTGCAAGTTATTCTGCACACTGCCCTAAATCAAGTAGTTTTACTATTTGGCCAAAAAATAAGAAATTTTGGGTCTTTGAACTGTAACAGGGTGAAAGCTCTGTTTGGCTAATGCCAGACTGATGGTCAAATGCTGGCCAGAGGCTTTGCATGCAGGGTGTAAAGGCCAAAGCTGGACCATCCTGTCTTTCTTACACAAGGAACATACATGTAACTCCAAATGATTCTGCGATTGACACAACTGCTTAAGCCAGGGGTCTTCCACCTTGGCCCTTTTATGACTTGTGGACTTCAACTCCCAGAATTCCTCAGCCAGCATGCCTGGCTGAGGAATTCTGGGAGTTGAAGTCCACAAGTCATAAAAGAGCCAAGTTTGAAGACCCCTGGCTTAAACTATGTACATAAAACAAGGCGGGGTAACAAAATATGGAATAATGCCAAAACATCTTGAACACCGTGGGCATTGACCAACTCACCATCAATCAATTGCAGAAGGCAGTTTTGTTTGGAACAGCTTACATCTTGCAAAGAGACCTTGGATAAAAACCAAGCAACCACTTCTGCCTCTCCCAGGCCCTCGGGAAGGACTTGATAGGTAGATAAAAAGGCCAAATCCAGCCCCAAACATCTGGCTGACTGTGCCACCAACCATAAATAACAACACTAATAAATTGCAAGCAGTGAAGAGGCCCGTTTGGGTCTGCAAACACGACTGCCCTGACCAATATTATCCTGCGTTGATCTTCTCCTGCGGAGAATTGATCCTGAAGGATTAGCATCTGTTTGCACAGAGACTTCGAGGGATAACACCTTAGACAAACATTTGGTGCTATTAATTATCGGTTGATGAAGTGTGATCTTCTCCTCTGAACCCCAGGCAGGTTAAAACGGCTCTCTCAGCAGAACAAACAGAAAAAATCCTGGGCGGGTCTGTATTCCAGCTTTCCTTTTCTCCTTTCCCCCCCACACTCGATTAATATGTTTTTAAAGAACAAAGTTTGTTTCGAATGAGGTCTGGCACTCAAAGCAATATTACCCCGTGCCCATCTGGGCACTTCCCTGGGTCTCTGCCAGCCTCTCGGCCGCCCTGCTGATTTTAATTCTGGTTCTGTTCTTTTAATTACACGAAATTTAAATGAGGAACTGGTCTTCGGCATGCCGAGCATCAGCATCCAATATGGTCCTGATTGAATAGACCGCTTCTGGACTGCTGCCCGCAGCGTTTTTTAATCATTTCAAACATTTCCTCGTTTGGCGACCAGCAAGTCGGTTGCTAAGTGAAACCAGATGGCGCTATTACAATCTCATTCCAACTTTCCTTTCGCTTTGCAGACCGGAGAAGGTTGTCAGTGCCAGGATGGATTTCAAAAGTACTTTCCCGTCACCGTCGCCACTGGTAATGGCTGCTAAACGGGACAGTTGCTAAATGAGGACTGCCTGCAGCGGGCTTGGCTGGGAATAGCATCTTTCTGTCCAGAACAATCTGACAGCAGCTGTCTTACGAACAGGCCAGATGTCGGCGTGTGATTCGAAAGAATTAGAAGACATTTTCTTGCAATGATTCTTTATATAAGGCAGTCTCACGATCAGATCCTAGAGACTTGAAAAGAAGGTTCTTCTCCTGCTTCTCCCCTCCTCCTTCTTCTCCTCCTCCTCCTTCCTCTTCCATTCTTCTCCTTCTCCCTCCTCCTTCTTCCATTCTCCTCCCTCTCCTTCCTTTCATTCTCTCCTCCTCCTTCCTCTTCCATTCTTCTTCTTCCTCTTCTCCTTCTCCCTCCTCCTTCTTCCATTCTCCTCCCTCTCCTTCCTTTCATTCTCTTCTCCTCCTCCTTCCTCTTCCATTCTTCTCCTTCTCTCCTTCTTCCTCTTCCCTTCTCCTTCTTCCTCCTCCTCCTTCTTCCATTCTCCTCCCCCTTTTCATTCTTCTCTTCTTCTTCCTCCTCCTCCTTCCATTCTCCTCCCCTCCTCTCCTTCTTCTTTCATTCTTCTCTTCTTCCTCCTCCTTCTTCCATTCTCCTCCCCTACTCTTTCTTTTCATTCTTCTCTTCTTCCTCCTCCTCCCTGTTCCATTCTTCTCCTTCCTCCTCATCTTCCTCCCCCTCCTCTCCTTCCTTCCTTTCATTCTTCTCTTCTCCTCTTCCATTCTTCTCCTTCTTCCTTCTCCTTCCATTCTCCTCCCCTCCTCCCTTTCATTCTTCTCCTCCCTCCTCCTCCTCCCTCTCCTCTCCTTTCTCTTTCATTCTTCTCTTCTTCCTCCTCCTCCTCCTCCTTCCTTTTCTCCTCTTCCTCCTCCTCCTTCCTGCCCCCCCCCCCAGTTTTCAGCCAGAACAGCTCTTCATTTTCTTGGTTTTTAATAACCAGAGGGAGAACGACGCAAATCAATAGGCTACTTCCGGCAAATATTTGCCTATGGAAATGTATGCAAACAAGGCAGAGATGAGGCCTGGAGGGAGCGGCATATATCGGGCGCTGGGCCAGCAGAAACATGTGTGCTGGGCCACCCATCAAATGAATGAGAACGTAAAGCTCAACAGACGGGCAGGTGATAAATCCCACGAGCCCCCCCCCTGCATTCTGCTCCCCCCGTTCGTGCAACCGGCCCCTTCTTCCTTTGCCCGTCTCTTATCATCCTTCCGTGCTCTCCCAATATTTTTGGCTGCCGTCTAAGTGCCAACGTATTTTCGGCCGAGCCGAAGCTGCATGAAAGGCAAGACCAACCAGGATAAATATTTGATGAGGCGACAGCAATCTAGGATACTGTCACAGACACACAATCCCTTTGCTTTGCATATGGCCTGATCGGATGACAGGAACCTAAGTTCACTGCTAACCAGAGTTTCTCGTTTCATCTCCAAAGCTGGGAAGCGGTCCTCGCTGGAGAAACGGAGAAGCGGAGGTCTGTTTCTCGCAACCCTCAGGAGCTGGACTACATGACCTCTATGTGCCTCGCCTTGAACCTTTTCGTGAGGCCTTACAAAGGGTCCTTCCTATTAGAGAAAGCTTGAGTTTTAATGCATTCCATGAAAACTGAGTTTAAGAGTATTCTTTCGTTGCAAATAACATGTGTTCTTCATCCGGCTGAGAAAGTTATGCAGACAGTAAATAACAATGAGATAATCTAAATAAATGGAAAAGTTCTGTTCTTTCTGTTGGAAGCCAACTGGATGACTTTAGACGCCTCCAGGCAGTTGCCCGAAATCAAGTCCACCCATTTGGAGCAGAGATTTAAACCTGGATTTGAGAACGGAAAGGCGAGCATGTTAGTTAATCCTTCAGCATCCTTTTTAAACTCTATTGATTAGGATGACTTTCATTCTACCTGGCTCCTTGCTTCGTTCATAGGTGTCTGTTTTTTTGCTTACAGGTTAGAGAAGATTGATTTTTTAATAAAGTGCCGAGTGGCTTTTTAAGTAACCTCAAGTTGGTTCTCAGTGTTCGAGGCCACAATCCATTAGGTGCTCAATAGCATTATGCCAGTCCTAGAAAAGCTTTATTACAGGGGATCCTCTGTGTGTGGGCTGCAGATATCACTTCAGCTCGCTCCTTCCTTCCTTCCTTCCTTCCCTCCATTCTTCTCTCATTGCCTTCCTTTGTTTTCTCATGGTCTTATTTCTTCTCTCGTTTCCTCCCTCCCTCCCTCTCTCCTTCCTTCCCTGCCTCCCTCCTTCTCATTCCCATCCCCTCCCTCCTTCCCTTCCTTCCTTTCCATTCTTCTCTCATTGCCTTCCTTTGTTTTCTGTCCTTATTTCGTCTCGTTTCCTTCCTTCCTTCTATTCTTCTCATTGCCTTCATTTTCTCACTGCCTTCCTTATTTCTTCTCTCATTTCCTTCCTCCCTCCCTGCTTCCTTCCCTGCCTCCCTCCTTCCCATCTCCTCCCTCTTTCCCTTCCGTTCTTCTCTCATTGCCTTCCTGTTTTCTGTCCTTATTTCTTCTCATTTCCTTCCTTCTTCTCATTGGCTTCGTTTTCTGTCTCATTTCCTTCCTTCCTTCCCATTTTCTCATTGCCTTCATTGTTTCTCTCATTTCCTTCCTTCCTTCCTTCCTTCCTTCCTTCCTTCCTTCCTTCCTTCCTTCCTTCCCTCCCTCCCTCCCTCCCTTCTGAATATCCAGAGCTATAGTAAATTGACCAAGACTCCTTAGCAATTTCTCAATTATTATTATCCCTCTTGACCTAATATGGCTGGGCAAAAATGAAATCTGCACGACTCAGGCAGAGACACGGCAGGCACCTGCTCTCCAGGGGCCTTGTGGCCTGCAAGAATTATTTGACCAGGCTCACTAGATCCTGAAGCCTAAGAGAGCGTTAAGACTTTAGGCTTCCTGCCACTTAGCTAGACGATTAGTTTAATCCGGGTCCGTGGTTCACGCTGGACGAAACTACCCCACGAGGTTGTTGTGAAGGGAGTAAGAGTGTGGATGTATCCATTAATAGTTCCTCACAAATCCTGGCAGAGAGTTTGAGGAGGGAATCAAAATATCCCACCTACGCCTGCGAGGGTGATCTTCCGCCAGATGGACCCACGTTTCTCTGTCTTGCAGGGTGCGTCTTCCAGCGTCTTGTGGGAATAGTAGGGTGTCTCGAACGCATTACAAAAAAAAACAAACCCAAAAAAACCACACCACCTGCTGTAGCACGTCCTTGACAAAATGGCACACTGTTCTCCTAGAAAGCCATTTTTTAAAAAACGTCTCCCCCTCTCTCTCTCACACACACACCCGCTTTCTCCTTTTCTGCATACTGAGGGGGGAAACAAGAGACGGTCTTTTAATATTTAAAATGTGGTTTTATACACTTTCTGATGTCTCATCTGGATATAAATGGCAAGGCATTTTATGAAGGACATAAAATTTTTATGGGACATCTGCGCTGTGCCGCTGCGTCGGAGAAGGCACCGTTGCCGGAATAAACTACCAGAAAAAGTTTTGGAAGGGGCCCCGTCCCTTTCCTTCCCCCGTAAAGGACACGTTTGGCGTGGACGAAACTTCCTGACGTCAGGACTTTGCGGCTTTCAAGGTTTTTGGGCCGAAATAAAAGCGCCGTTCCCCACTTCTTTTCAACACACACCATTAAGAGAGAGTTGGCTTCCCGTCTTGGTGACCTCGATTCGACTGTGATTAATGCACTCCCGAAGAACTGCTTGGGAAGACCATTTT
>NW_015389106.1:58431-63431 GCF_001527695.2 Protobothrops mucrosquamatus | reverse complement strand
CACCTCGCTTTGACCACAACACTGCATTGCAGAGGTAGGGAAGGGGTAAAAAAAAAAAAAGGAGAGATAAATGTGTTAGGGTTTTTGTGTGTTTCGGGAACGCAAATGCGTCGGCACGCGTTTTTGTAAGCAAAACGAGCCGATTTATCCCTTCCTTCTCTCCTTTTGCAACCTCTGAATGGAGAGAAACACTCTGGGCACCCCCCCAAAAAAAACTGCACAGGAGGCAAATCTTAAATGTGTGTGCGTTGTTGAGCCCCCCCCCCCAATTCTGAAAAAAGCAGAGAGGCAGACCCCCAGGGAGATCGGGGTGCTGTCGGTGAAGCGTTCGGCTCTCTTTTTTCATGCCGACCCTTTTTTCCCCCTGTGCTGGCATTTTAAACCCCTTCGTAAACTTTGAGCGGGCCAGCTTTCGATGCATTTCATTTTAAATACATGGCTGGGAGGTCTGGGAGGTCATAAATAAGGGGGTGCACCCCTCTGCGGTGGCCACTCAGCTCGGAAACCTTTGGGGGGTGGGTGGCTTTGAGAATATATTTTTTTTCCTTTGGGCAGATTCATAGCTGCTGACTCGGCACCGGCTGACGAACGAGGCACTCTCCGCCAGCAGGGTTTTTCCAGGGATCCATCAAAGGCCATGATTTAGCCCCCTGGCATCTTGGGGGGGGTGCATAACGTATCAGCCCAAAGGGGGCCACGGGGGAGACTATCCCAGGCACCTTGGGGGCTCCATTTGCTATTAAAACGTGTCGGGAAATGCGGCCCACGCTGGCAGGAAGGGCACGACTGCCTTTATTTTGGGGCTGAGCGTAGAGTTTGCTAATTCTGAATTTAGTTTAATCCCCCCTCCCCTCCTTCTGCGAATCCTCAAAGGTTTGGCTGCCACGTTCTAACTAAGCATTACCTACCTCTCGAAGGGGCGTCCTCCCTCCCGGCGTGGCCAATTTAGGCAAAGCTGCCATCTAGCATCTCACTGTCTCGGCTCCAGGGGAGGCTACCGCTGGCCATCATCCTCTCAGTCCTTCAAAGATATATCGAAACGGCTGTTTTAAGCTGTATGTGCAATGGAAAAGAATCTCAGATCTAAGCATGATGTCATGTGTCTGATTAACGAAACACTTAAAAGAACTTTCAGGCATTTTTTTTAACCTAAAAGCCTTTATTAAGGTTACAGAGATGTCAGTACGGCATGGTGGAATGCTTAGATCCGAGATTCTTTTCCGTTGCACATAACATTCCAGGCATTTTTCCCTCCCCTATTTTGGGGTCACGGTTCACATCTTCCAAGTTAACTTGGAAGATGTGATTCACTTCCGGTTTCTTTTTCCCGAGCTTTCCTTATTCTCCTCCCCTTTCACTGTTGCCTGATTTAACTCTAAAAATACCAGACAGTTCTGCATATTGTCAAAGCAAGAATATACAGTATTTGCAGCGTTGACATCTTTCTCCTAACCAGGGGAGACACTTGGCAGCCATGGTGCGTTTTTGCACCCGCAGGCCTGGGCTGCTCAATCTGTACGTTTGCCTGGGTGGAGGTGTTGGGAGGGACCTCGCGGCTCCCTCTGAAAAGGGGGGTCCAGGGGACCCCACCTGTCCCCTTTGGGATGCTGTCGATGGGGAAAGACCCAGCCCATGGGCACAAAACGGCCAAGGTAAAAATGTGGACATTTTAAAAGGATATCCCAGATCAGTGGTCTCCAGACTTGGCAACGTGAAGACTTGTGGACTTCAACTCCCAGAATTCCCCAGCCAGCATGGAATTTTGAGGAATTAAGAGTCCACAAGTCTTAAAAGTTGCCAAGTCTGGAGGACCCCTGTCTAAGACAGTGGGGAATGATGGTAAAATGTCATTTGGACTTCTTTTCCTCTGTTCCGAAGCACTTCCTGTCTTCCAATGAGAAGGAAGCAAACCCGGAGAAGCAACTCGTACAGAGAGGCGACAGGCACCCTCCCTCCCACTCAATACAACGCCCGCTAGGACGCTGCTCACAGATAAAAGAGGGTGGTGAAGGGGAGCCCTTTCTGGGGATAAAGTGAGGGCGACAGCCACGCCGGGGCCACGAGGCTACCCGTTGTGCCTCTCAGAGCGTCCGAACAGTCTTCCTTCCTCAAAGGCTGGGAAATATCAGAACTGAACCTGGATGCAGATGGTTGAGGCAGCAGAATAAACAGATGTGCAAGCAGAAGGCAGCGGTGGCATCTTAACTCAGGGGTCCTCAACCCCCAGTCCAAGGACCGGTACCGGGCCGCAGCATGCCAGCAACCGGTCCGCACAAACAAGCAAAGCCCCATCCATGGGATGCAGGCAGCACACAAAAGCACGCACTCTCCGGTCCGTGGAAAAACCTCTCTCCACGGAACCGGTCCCTGGTGCCCCAAAGGCTGGGGGCCTCCGACTTAACTGTACCCCGTTTCTGTTTTCATTGCACCCCAAACTGCCTCTGGGTCCTTCCCATCTGTTTCCTTCTTTGCTTGCTCTGCAAAACAGACTCTTCCCAGTGGGCTCGCACAACGCCCAGGTGGGCGCTGGGTTCAAATCTCCCCCCCTCCCCAAAATTGAAAAAGAGAGCCAAGCCAGGGCCCTAGAACTTGAAATTAATCAACGAAGCAGGAGTCTAATTGCGGCGTTTGCTTGCTTATTAAAAAGATGGCAGGGGGTGGAGCGGTGACCTTTGATTTGTCGCCCCCCCCTCTCCACCCCCGAAAAGACCTCGTCCCGGGCAGATATCGGCACTTAAATTTTGTCTTAGCAACAAAGCAGGAGCGCCTGGCAGGATCCCGCCAGCCGCCGAAAATACGACGCAGCCCCAGAGTTTTGAGGAACGTGTGCAATTAAAAAAAGACATTTCTGCACACTGCTGAGGAGAAGAAAGATTAATCCTGCCAGGAGCAGCCTCCCCTTACAAAACCCACATGGTATGCATTATTGTGCGGAATTTATTAGGTAAATATTTCTTGAACAGAGGCTGCTGCATAATGGATTCCTTGAAAGAATCCCAGAGAGAGGCGACAGGAGTCCTCACCTCTCCCCAGATCCTGCAATGTCCCACTGTCTCCAGCCCCAGAGATTCCTTCCTTCCTTCCTTCCTTCCTTCCTTCCTTCCTTCCTTCCTTCCTCCCTCCCTCCCTCCCTCCCTCCCTTCCTTCCTTCCTTCCTTCTGAGGCTCAGCTTTTAAGCATCATCTTAAGAAGCAAATCCATTTTTGGGGAGCTGAAATGTGCAATCCTCAAGGAAGTGTATTCCAGCCCATTGTTGCGGTGACCGAGTGCAGATGTGCAACTGACCGGGACGGTGCCTGTTGCACAAACATCTTTGTGCACGAAAAATTGGCCATATGGCTCTAACTTTGCATCCTGCTAAGCTGGCAGCCAAGCTTCCGTTGTACTTCAGTGCCTGGAAAATGTATTCACCGATTCCACTCTTATTCCATGTGCTCAAATATCCTGGCCATCTAAGGCTGCTGTGCTTTTTTAACGCCCCCACTTTACAATGCATAAAGAAAATTATTTACATCGCACATAAGATACTGTTACCATGGTGGGTTTTCCTGTATTGTTTGTTTTTAATTAAACGGGATGACAAAGCCAGAGGAGACACAGAGAAGAAAGAGGCTGATAACAAGACTGTAAATAATTTAGAAAAGGAAAGGAAAAGAAGGTAGAAAGGAAAAGAATAGAAGAAAAAAAAAGGCGATCAACTGAGAGGTGGAGGCTTGGCGGAGCTGTTCTGAGGGGGGGGGGGAGAAGCCGGGTGGCTAAAATGCACCCCTTCCTCCGTTCACGTCAGTTCCAAAGCGACTGTAAAGAAGAGAGGCAGAAATAGTCTGAAGCTGCACTGGAGACTCGGCGAACCTGCAGAAGAGGATGGAGAAGAAGGAAAGAAGGAAGGAAGGAAGGAAGGAAGGAAGGAAGGAAGGAAGGAAGGAAGGAAGGAAGGAAGGAAAGAAAGAAAGAAAGAGAAAGAAAGAGAAGGGAAGGAAGGGAGAGAGGAATGAATGAATGAAGGAAGGAAGGAAGGAAGGAAGGAAAAGGGAAGGGAGGGAAACAGAAAGAAAGAGGAAGGAAGGAAGCAAGGAAGGAAGGAAGGAAGGAAGAAAGAAAGGAAGGAAGCAAGGAAGAAAGAAAGAAGCAAAGGGAAGGAAGGGAGGGAGAAAGAAAGAAAGAAAGAAAGAAAGGAAAGAAGGAAGAGAGAAAGAAAAGCGAAGGGAAGGAAGGGAGAAAGAGACAGAGAGAAAGAAAGAAAGAAAGAAAGAAAAAAGAAAGAAAGAAGGGAAGGAAGGAAGGAAGGAAGGGAGTGAGGGAGAGAGACAGAGACAGAAAGAAAGAAGGGAAGGGAAGGGAAGGAAGGGAAAGAGAGAAAGGAAGAAAGAAAGAAAGAAAGAAAGAAAGAAAGAAAGAAAGAAGCAAAGGGAAGGAAGGAAGGGAGGGAGAAAGAGAGAAAGAAAGAAAAGGAAGAAAGAAAGAGAAAGAAAGGAAAAAAGGGAGGGAGAGAGAAAGAAAGAAACAAAGGGAAGGAAGGAAGGGAGGAAGAGAGAGAGAAAGAAAGAAAGAAAAGGAAGGAAGGAAGAAAGAAAGAGAGAGAAAGGAAGGAAGGGAGAGAGAGAGACAGAAAGAAAGAAAGAAAGAAAGAAGGAAAGAGAAGGAAGGGAGGGAGAGAGAGAGAGAGAGAGAGGAAGGAAGGAAAGAAAGAAAGAAAGAAAGAAAGAAAGAAAGAAAGAAAGAAAGAAAGAAAGAAAGAAAGAAAGAAAGAAAGAAAGAAAGAAGGATTTAGACGGGGCCTCCAGGTTCAAAATTGCAATCCCTTCCCGCCAACTGCAAAGCTGTGGATTGCTGACTTTGCCAGGCGCGGCTTCAGGCATGCAACGGTGGGAAAGTGGAAAGGTGGGCCGTGCATGGCCAGGGCAGGGAAGCCACATGCAGAAGCCCACAAGAACAAGACACTGAGCTGAGCACAAATTCCAGGGGGGGGGGAGGTTTAGGGAAGAAAATTGGGGCAGAGC
>NW_015389106.1:55375-57418 GCF_001527695.2 Protobothrops mucrosquamatus | reverse complement strand
CTTCTTGCGAGGAGGCGCGTTAGATGGGTGGAGGGGGGGGGCTTACCATTGGCGTCTTCTGTTCCTCTTGGAATATTGGGGTTTTCTATTTAGAAAGGGGGGTGGGTGGGGAGAAAAGAATAAGACGGTCATCGAGCATCGGAGAAACGCAGGCAAGGATGAGGTGCGATGGATGGAGGACGGGAAAGAATGGATGAAGAATGGAAGACGCGAGGGGTGGGGTGTTGATTAGAGTTTGGGGAAGCAGAGGAGGGGGGAATTGGGAGCAGAAAGGATGGCATGGCTCGGCTGGGTCCCCCCCCCCTTAATGGCAGTCTTCCTACCCCAATGGGGGCATATCCCTATCCTGGAGGGAGCATGCAGCTGGAAAGACATCAACAGACCACAGGGAAGTAGGACGGTTGAGATGTCAACAACGAGTCGGAAGGTGGGGAGATGATCCAAGATGAGCCACCGATGGAGGAATGGGGGCTCCCCCCTACCGAACACGATCAGCCGGGTGTGGGTGTCGGTGGAGCCCAAAGGGTTCTGCGCCGTGCAGCGATACATCGAGCCGTTCAGTTCGGCCGGCACGCGTTCCAACACCAGCTCTTTCCCGTCATGTTCGGTGCTGCCGTCCAGGAGCCGGCTCCCGACACGGGTCCAAGTGAACATGGGCTCGGGGAAGACTTCGTTCTGGAATCAAGGATCCCCCCCACCCCCACCCCACACGGTCAGGTCAACCAACAGCACGGAGGAAAACAGGTTGTGTGGTTATGGCCTTGAAGGTCCTCCTGGGGGTCTTCTCAAACCTGGAACCATCGTCTGGGTGGGAGAAGCAACGTACGAAGAACCTGGGTTGACTTCAAGAGTCAAAGGAACAACCACAAAGCTCTTTGGACAACCTCGTCACAAAGCCACTTAATCGCCCCGCAGAAGGAAAGGGCCCTCGATGAGAAGATACTTCTCAAATGTTGATGTTTGGGTGGTTCTAGTAGTTAGATTAAAAGTTCTTGGGAGGAGACAAGGGAGATGTGAGTTGCCTAGAACCAGCTCAGAATGGAGGCTGCGAATTGAGGGTCCGTAAGGGACGGAGAAGGAAGCTAAGCGGTCAAGAGCAAAATGGTTTTTGATGGAACCATCAGCTCCTTTGTGTCCACCTTGATGTACCTGGCCCGCTACACACCCTCTTCACCACCTGTTTTCCTTGCTACCTCCTGGGAGGAGGGGGCTTCGTGGTATCCGAAGCAGAACATCCAGACTCAGTCACAGTTTGTTCCATACAGGATCAACCTTGTGAACTCTCCAGCTTCCTCTTTCCGCTACGTATTCAAGAGGGACAGCGATTAATATTTATATGTATTTATATGTAAGAGCGTAGATATATACATATGTATGTATATAGCGTGTGTTGTGTGTGTTATGTATGTGTACACTTTTGAGAGCAAGCAACAGAATTTCATTTTTAATGTGTGCCAGGGTGCCCACAGTAAAAAAATGACAATAAAGATTATCTATCATCTCTATCTCCATCCATCCATCCCTCCCTCCCTCCCTCCCTCCCTCCCTCCCTCCATCCATCCATCCATCCATCCATCCATCCATCCATCCATCCATCCATCCATCCATCCATCTATCTATCTATCTATCTATCTATCTATCTATCTATCATCTCTGTCTGTCTGTCTGTCTGTCTGTCTGTCTGTCTGTCTGTCTGTCTGTCTGTCTGTCTGTCTGTCTGTCTGTCTGTCTGTCTGTCTGTCTGTCTGTCTGTCTGTCTGTCTATCTATCTATCTATCTATCTATCTATCTATCTATCAATCAATCATCTATCGCTTGCTCACCTGTCTGCTTAAGTGAGGAGCTGACCAAGAAGATGAAGGATAACAGAATAACAGAGTTGGAAGAGACCATAAAGGTCTTTTAGTCCAACCCCTGTCTCAAGCAGGAGACCCCATGCCATTTCAAATAAATGACTGTCCAATTTCTTGTTAAAAACCTCCAGTGATGGAGGCAAGTCACTCCACTGATTAATTGTTCTAGGATGAGAACCCTCTAAAATTA
>NW_015389106.1:51053-54319 GCF_001527695.2 Protobothrops mucrosquamatus | reverse complement strand
CCATCTCGGCTCTCCACTTTCTAAGCCAGGGGTCTTCAAACTTGGCCCTTCTATGACTTGTGGACTTCAACTCCCAGAATTCCTCAGCCAGGCATGCGTGCCTGGCTGAGGAATTCTGGGAGTTGAAGTCCACCAGTCATCAAAGGGCCACGTTTGAAGACCCCTGTTCTAAGTCTTTGAAGCAGAGATGAATTGTTGATGCTCTAAGCAATAGTCCTTCTCCACCTCTGCTGAGTTTTCATCTCTCTGTTCACCCCCTGGAGGCCCACCTCAGGGTCAGGTGTGAGAATAAATCGCTTTCCCCTTCACTAGAAAGACCCAGGGTGTCACACTTGGTGCCTGAACGTGAGCTGTGCACTACACTGATGGAGAACTGGCCTCTTTGGCTTGGAACGTGTTCCTACAACATCTGGTTGAGGACCATCCACAAGAGCATCCATCCATCTACCCATCCAAAGCTTGCCAACTTTACACCAGATGCTTGGGGTCGCAGAGCAAATCCACAGGGGATGAGCCACATGAAGAACTACACATACACACCTTCCCTCCCTCTCTGCAGCAGCCACCCAGTGTGTTAGTTTTCAAGTCTCTCACACACCTGGCAGGAAAAAAAAAAGGGAAGCTAAGAAAGCTTCTAGGACTATCAATTTATCTGACTTTTAGCTGCCACGACATACACACAAACAAACACCCCTCGGTGTATGCAAGACCAGTTAGTCACAGCAAGCAAATTAATGCGGGTGTTTCTTTCACAGTTGGCTGGTCTTCTTCGGTACACAATTGTCTGTCTTAGTCATTTTTTTTAAAAAAAGCCTATTCAATTATTCCCAGAAGTGACCTAGAAGATGAACATCAAAACGGTCCTAACAAGCAAAGGAGGTCTTTGAGCTGGGGCGGGGGGGATGGATTTTGGGAAGTGGAAGGAGGGGGGATGATGAGTGTCATACACACCTGAAATCCTTGGACCAGGATACGGACCGTGTCTCCAACGCGGGCTCTTGTGGGGGTCATCATAATTTTGGGGCCCTTTGGAGCCACTGCAGGAAAAGGAAATGGGTTAGACCTTCGTGTTCTCCTGGGGTCCCACCTATCTCCCCCTCCCCATTTTTTCCACCATCCCTGCAAATATTGACACCAACCAAATGTACAGGTATAGTACAGGGGGTACCTTGCTCAATAGTAGTAACTGTGAGAGGGATCACGGAGTCCTAGTGGACAATCACTTAGATATGAGCCAGCCGTGTGCTGCAGCTGCCCAAAAAGCCAACACAGTGCTGGGCTGCATTAACAGAGGGATAGAATCAAGATCACGTGAAGTGCTAATACCACTTTAGAAGGCCTTGATAAGGCCACACTTGGAATACGGCATCAATTTTGGTCACCACGGTGTAAAAAAGAGGTTGAGACTCTAGAAAGAGTACAGAGAAGAGCAACAAAGATGATCAGGGGACTGGAGGCTAAAACATATGAAGAACGGTTGCAGGAATTGGGGATGTCTAGTCTAATGAAGAGAAGGACCAGGGGGGACAGGATAGCAGTGTTCCAGTATCTCAGGGGCTGCCCCAAAGAAGAGGGAGTCAAGCTCTTCTCCAAAGCGCCTGAAGGCAGGACAAGAAGCAACGGATGGAAACTAACCAAGGAGAGAAGCAACCTGGAACTAAGGAGAAACTTCCTGACAGTTAGAACAATTAACCAGTGGAACAACCTGCCTCCAGAAGGGGTGAATGCTCCAACATGGGAAGTTTTTAAGAAGAGACTGGACAGCCATTTGTCTGAAATGGTATTAGGTTTCCTTCCTGAGCAGGGGGTTGGACTAGAAGACCTCCAAGGTCCCTTCCAACTCTGTTATTCTGTTCTGTTCTATTCCATCTCTCTTTATTCTATTCTATTCTATTTATTCTATTCTATTCTATTCTATTCTACTCTACTCTACTCTACTCTACTCTACTCTACTCAACCTGATTACTGGATTTACACAATGCTGAATACAGGTTCCCCTCGACTGATGACTGTAATTGAGCCCGCATTCTGATCACGGCAGTTGTGAAGCAGGTTATCACATGATCTTCCCCATTTTGCAGCAGTTGTTAAACAAACATGGCGGTCATAAAGCAGACGGCATGGTCATTAACTTGTTCATTACGGGCATTTTTTGCTGGAAACTTTAAATGCAAATATATATTTGCTGAGTGCCAAAATGCAGCCACATGACACTGGGGGGGGGGGGCACAGGTGGACATGGTAAGTTCGGTCACTAAGTGACCAGCGTTTACCTGTAATATACAAACCAACAAAGGTAAATCCCTGCAGCCTATTAAGGATTAACTATCATTAGTTAACCATGGTTCCAATGCTTCTAATCTTAGCCTTTTGGGGGTGAGGGCATCTGCTGGTTGGTAAGCGGTGTGAACGCAGCCCTCGGCTCCGTGGGATCGCTTTTGGGGAGGGAGGCAAGGACTGGAAAACAAAAATGCCAGCTCGGTTGGTCACGGTTTCAGCAGCTCAGCAATGCTTGTCTCAAGGAATAGAGCAACTTCAGAGAGTCTTTTTTGCTCAAAAGTCAGCCGTCCGTCCGAAAAATCCAGACAGGATCCAAGACGTGAAACCGCTTTTAGAGATATCAAAGCAAAAAAGAATGTTAAATGTCATTTAAAAGGACACCTTAAAAAGTCTTCGGCAGAGACGCAGGGAATAATACCAGGGGAGAAGGCAGAACCCCACCCATTTTTCTCCAAATGTCTGCGAAGGGACTGAGGCTTTCTTTTTCCAGGATGGAAGGCTGAGTCAACCTTGAGCCGTTCATAATCAAACTCCTGGCGTGAGCAGTGAGTTAGCCTGAAGTACTGCCCTCTAACCACTGCGCCACCACGATTCACACAACCTGTTAACTATGTTAAATGGACTGGGGGCTCTCTGGATCTGGGCGTTGTAGGAACCCTTCTTTTCAACATGGTTTCCTTTAAGTGGGGATCAGCCTACTCTCCAAAGCACCTGAAGCCAGAACAAGAAGCAACGGATGGAAACTGATCAAGGAGAGGACCAACGAAGAAATTTCCTGACCGAGAAACATTAATCAGTGGAACGGCTTGCCTCCAGAAGTTGTAGGTGCTCCATCGCTGGAGGTTTTTAAGAAGAGATTGGACAGCCATTTGTCTGGAATGGTACAGTATAGGGTCTCTTGCTTGAGCAGGGGGTTGGACTGGAAGACCTCCAAGGTCCCCTCCAACTCCAACTCCTCCTCCTCCTCCTCCTCCTCCTCCTCCTCC
>NW_015389106.1:47775-50504 GCF_001527695.2 Protobothrops mucrosquamatus | reverse complement strand
TTCTTCTTCTTCTTCTTCTTCTTCTTCTTCTTCTTCTTCTTCTTCTTCTTCTTCTTCTTCTTCTTCTTCTTCTTCTTCTTCTTCTTCTTCTTCTTCTTCTTCTTCTTCTTCTCCTTCTCCTTCTCCTTCTCCTTCTCCTTCTCCTTCTCCTCCTCCTTATTCTGTTAAATCCTAGCACAATTGACTTGCAATCTGAAGGTAGATGGGATAAGACACCTTGCTACAAAATTTAGAAATTTCTCTCCTGGTGCTGATAACATATTCCCTCCTCAGCTGTTGCCCTCTTGGCTTGGAACAATGCTAACCAGTGAAACGGCCGCCACATGATCAAATGGAATGGAGAAGAGAGAAAAAAAATCCTTAAAAAAGCTTAGTTTTATTATTTTTGAGAGATCAGCAGCATCTCCTCTGTTTCTTTGAAGAGACCCACACAGAGAAAAGGCAACGGTATCCATAACAAGAAACCGGAATTCTTTTAATTCTTTGCCTTCAGAGAGGCTGGACTGCAACTTCCAGATGTCCATGCTTGGATGTCTTGGGAGTTTAAGAGTGGACCTCTCCATCCTAAGAAACGTTGAGGTGGCTTAACATTACGATCAAAATTGTAGCTTGGTTTGCTTCCAGATTCGGGGATGGGTGGACTTCAAGCCAGAAGAATTCTGGGATAAAAATGGCAAAGCATTCTGGTCCAACAGTGGTCAATGAAGGATCTCAGGAAAGGCTGCAAGTGAGAATGAAACCTCAATATTCTCTAACAGCTGCCATTCATGGTTGAACATGCTAGACCTTCTAATTCGTCGCCTGAAGAGGCTGGATCCTTTTGGGATCTGAAGAGCTACAGAATGAGGTTCTTCACAACCAGTTCAAAGAAAGTTCATCTTTTTTTGGCCAGATGAGTAAAGTCCTTCACCTGACTGATGTAGAGGCTCACCTACGAAGAATGGCCCAAAGATGCTTTTTCACGAGGCAACTGGACTTTCTTGTTTTTCCTTTGAAGACCTTTCGCTTCCCATCCAAGAAGCTTCTTCAGCTCTGACTGGATGGTGGGGAAGGGAAGGATTTACACTCCTTCCAGAGTCGTTGAGGCCACCTGTTGTCGTATCCCTCCCCCCTCTGTTGAGAGAGAGCTGTTCAACTTTGACACAGACGGCCTCTTCGATATAGATGGCCCATGATACCCTGAGGACACAAGATAATCCTCCAGGTGGCCTCAACGACTCTCCAAAAGAAGGCAAATGACCAGCGGTCTGCAAGGAGTATAAATCCTTCCATTCTCCACCATCCAGTCAGAGCTGAAGAAGGTTCTTGGAGGAGGTGAAACATCTTCAAAGGGAAAACAAGGAAGTCCAGTCTACCACACAGTTCTTTCAGCAGTTCCAAGAAAGCTCCACACCCATTTGCACCACAGGTGACCCTGAGGATACATGTAAACCTCCAAATGGCCTGGAGGACTCTCTAAAAGAAGACAAATGACCAGGATTTATACTCCTTGCAGACAGCTGGTCATTTGCCTTCTTTTAGAGTCGTTGAGGCCACCTGGAGGTTTACCCATGTCCTCAGGGTCACCTGAATAGTGCAAATGTGTGCTCAGGTGAATGTGCTTCATTTGCATCACTCAGGTGACCCTGAGGACACAGATAAACCTCCAAGTGGCCTCTGGAACGAACTACCCCCCGAGATCCGGATGATTCCGGATCTCATAACCTTCCGCCGCGCCCTCAAGACATGGCTTTTTCAGCAAGCGGGACTGACCTAGGGTGAATTTTTAAATAGGGACAATTTTTAATGATTTTAAATAAGACACAGCTACAAATATTTGGCTTTTAATTGGTTTTTATAGGGAAATGTTTTGTATTGTTTTTAATATGCTGTGAGCCGCCCTGAGTCCCATGGGGGAGAAGGGCGGCATATAAGTTTAAAAATAAATAAATAAATAAATAAATAAACGACCCTCTAAAAGGATGCAAATGACCAGCTCTCTGCAAGGAGTATAAATCTTTCCGTTCCCCACCATCCAGTCAGAGCTGAAGAAGTTTCTTGGATGAGAAGCGAAATGTCTTCAAAGGGAAAACAAGGAAGTCCAGTTGCCTTGTGAAAAAAAAAAGCATCTTTGGGACAACCATCACCTGGATGACTGAGAATCTCTATAGACACCTACCAAGAATGAAGTTGGTGCTTCCCAACTTGTATTTCTGGGAACAGAGCTCTATCCAAGAAGGTCCTTAGTTTGAAGGATGGTGTGGTGATGGGTCTCAGATCTTGGCACTAAAAAAAAACAACACTGAATCTGACGAGTTGGCAGAATGGGAGTTGCTTGGGAGACGCCTTTCCCAGCAGGAAGAATCTGCAGGACTGTCCCTGAGTCAACACCAGGCTTCACTGGAGCTCTCCACGGTG
Organism: Protobothrops mucrosquamatus; assembly: GCF_001527695.2. NCBI lineage: Eukaryota > Metazoa > Chordata > Lepidosauria > Squamata > Viperidae > Protobothrops > Protobothrops mucrosquamatus. The sequence goes on along the minus strand of NW_015389106.1, from coordinate 48,107 downwards.
CTGAAACACCAGGTCCCTTGAGTGCCCGTCACACCGAGGTAGAACTTAAGAGAGGTTGCCAACCGTTCATTAATCCTGATTGTAAAAGAAAACATCTCTGATCAAAGGCTTCAGAGCAGGATTAAGGCGAACACAGCATTCCTTCCAGGCTACTTGGTGGATTCAGCCCGTTTCCCTCAACCCGGATTCCCACATCTTCCTCCCAAAGAGCAAGGAATTGGATTACTTAACTGCCATTCTACCCAGTAGAAAATGGGTAAGTTCCAGAATACTTACTGAGAAAATGCCATAGCCCCACTTCATTTTTACCAACCACCTTTAATTTACTATCC
>NW_015389106.1:19469-43792 GCF_001527695.2 Protobothrops mucrosquamatus | reverse complement strand
AAGGCTTCCCCACCGTTCCCTACCGTTTCACAGCATCCTGTCTGTCTGGATAAAGATATCCCACTACCAGGAACATGATTTAAACGGGAGAGAGGGTGGGTGGAAGGAAACCAAACCACGAGAAAAAAACAACAACTCCAGAAAGGATAAAATATCTGTTCCAAGGCTGTGCAGAAAAGGATGTTGCAGCAGAAGACCTTTTTAATAAGGTAGTCCTCGACTTAACGACTATTTGTTTAGCAACCAATCGGAAATGACAACGGCACTGAAAAAATTCTAACCACCGTTCCTCCACCTTACAACGCAGGATCAAAATTTGGGCGCCCGACAACCGGCATACATTACACAAGTTGTTAAGTGAAACGGTCCATACTGCGGTCGGTAAGTGAGGACCACCAGTATCCAGGTGGATGACAACTGAAGTGGGAGTCCTTTTTTTTAATCTCCAGATGGGAAGACAGGGGTGCCCACTCTCTATGGGTGCTCCGGGCAATTTTGGGGGGCTTTAAAAAAGGGGAGACAGAAAGGCCTGGCGACATATGAACACATGAACAACGGTTGCAGGATTTGTCTTTGGCTAGTCTAGAGGGGGGACAGGATAGCAGTCTTCCATTATTTGGGGGGCTGCCCCAAAGAAGAGAGGGTCAAGCTATTCTCCAAAGCGCCTGAAGGCAGGACAAGAAGCAACGGATGGAAACTGATCAAGGAGAGAAGCAACCTGGAATTAAGGAGAAACTTCCTGACAGTGAGGACAATTAACCAGTGGAACAGCTGGCCTCCAGAGGTTGTGAGTGCTTCATCACTGAAGGGTTTTAAGAAGAGACTGGACAGCCATCTGTCTGGAATGATCTAGGGCAGGGGTCTTCAAACGTGGTCCTTTTATGTCTTGTGGACTTCAACTCCCAGAATTCCTCAGCCAATGTGCCTGGCTGAGGAATTCTGGGAGTTGAAGTCCACACGTCATAAAAGGACCAAGTTTCAAGACCCCTGATCTAGGGTCTCCTGCTTAAGCAGAGGGCTGGACTAGAAGACCTCCAAGGTCCCTCCCAGCTCCATTCTAATTGATTGAATATTTGGAGGCCCCTCTCAGCCAATTAACTTGAGTTCAGATTTTTTTTTTTTTTTAAACTGGATTTTGTAGGGATCATGTGCTCTCTTACGACGTGCTTTGGATCCACCCTGTTTATGAACTGGGACTGAAGCGAAAACTGGAGACCCATCTCAAGAAGAGCAGGCCAACAGTCCTTACTTCAAAGTCTCGTGAGCTGCAATGGGGGTGATTAAAGTTGAAAAGGAGACAGAGAGATGCCTTAACAGGGTTTAGAGGTGGAGATTCTTCTTAATAATAATAATAATAATAATAATAATAATAATAATAATAATAATAATAATAATAATAATAATAATAATAATAATAATAATAATAATAATAATAATAATAATAAAGTTGGAAGGGACCTTGGAGGTCATCGAGTCCAACCTCCTGCTCAGGCAGGAACCTGTCTGGCTGTCCAGTCTCTTCTTAAAACCTTCCCGTGTTGGAGCATCCACCACTTTTGGAGGCAGGTTGTTCCACTGGTTAATTGTTCTGACTGTCAGGAAGTTTCTCCTTAGTTCTAGGTTGCTTCTTTCCTTGATTAGTTTCCATCCGTTGCTTCTTGTCCTGCCTTCAGGCGCTTTGGAGAATAGCTTGACTGCCTCTTCTTTGGGGCAGCCCCTGAGATACTGAAAGACTGCTATCCTGTCCCCCCTCGTCCTCCTCTTCATTAGACTAGACAGACCCAATTCCAGCAACCGTTCCTTATATGTTTTAGCCTCCAGTCCCCTAATCATCTTTGTTGCTCTTCTCTGTACTCTTTCCAGAGTCTCAGCATCTTTTTTACATCGTGGTGACCAAAACTGGATGCAATATTCCAAGTGTGGCCTTACCAAGGCCTTGTAAAGTGGTATTAACACTTCACGTGATCTTGATTCTATCCCTCTGTTAATGCAGCCCAGCACTGAGTTGGCTTTTTTGGCAGCTGCAGCACACAGCTGGCTCCTATTCCATGCTTATCCAAACTTACCGTGGGGGCAGGTTTTCCACCAGCGACAAGGCAAACCAAGGTAAAATTCTGGGCTTGGTAGCGGCTGAAGGGAGCTGGAGTGTCCGCAGCAATGACGGAGATGGATGTGGGAGGTGCTGGTGGGAGAAGGAAGAATATTTGTTACTCATTTGATCGACCAGGAGCATCGTCCGAGGAGTGAGGTCAACTGGAGAGGTTTCTCCAAGACCTCCTGAAGCTTGAAAGTCCTAGTGAAGTGGGTGAGATGCATCGGGAACCCACAGTAGTGCTAGCGTTCCCCTCTGTCAGATTTCCTTCTAAAATGGGGAAAAACTGCCCCTTGCACATCACCCCATTGGCAAACTGGAGAACATCTGGAGAAAGGAAAGGAGAATGGATTGAAAAAAGAGGTGAAGGTCATCTTCAGGTTATGCCAGAAATGCAGAATGCAGAATTCTAAAGACAGAAAAACCAAAGCAAAAAAAAAAAAAAAACCAAGGCCTTCCGCTACAGAATGGACATTTTGGAGAGAGTGCACAGTTTCTTCCATTATTTACAGAGATTTATTTTTCCAAGTTATTCCCCAACTCCCCAACTCTATTACTGAAGTGATAAAGACACAAATGTTTTAAGTTCTCTCTTAAAAATACATGCTCGCCTTGGTAGCAATTACACGTGGAGTAGTTTTAAGTTTTCAGGGTTTTAAGTAGGACGTTTCGCCCCATGGAAAGTTTTTAGTTCTTTTCTTTTTTTTGCTGGTGCTTTTTATGAGCTAGGAAATGCAGACCCAGCAAAGAATAAGTCAATACCTAGTGTGGTGTGTTTTTTTCCCCTACCCTGCAGCAAAGTCTCTCATCCCCCTGTGGTTGTGATCACAAAGCCATTTTTTTTTTGTTTTGCAAGTGGTTTGGAAAAATAGAAAGCTTTTTCTTCCAAGCTCAGCCAAGGAAAAACAGATGAAATAAGACAGATGGAATGGTTTATGATGCACCTAAACTCCAATGATGGCTTATTATGACAGCCACCCACAGTGGGGGGGGGGGGTGGAGGTCGTAAAAGTTTAGTTAATAATAGCATTCTTTATTTATTTGACTTCTATAGATGCCCATCTCAGCAAATGACCCTGGACGGCTATAGAAATCAATCCATCAACCATAGAAAAACTGCTATTATTTTATTAAATTTTTATGACGCCTATCTCCCCTATAAAGCGACTCTGGGCAGCTACCATAATAAGCCATCATTATTATTATGTTCACCATATTTTCAAGCCTATGAAAAGCTGCTTCTCAAGCGGTATGGATTTGTGGGACACACAAATGTCTTAACGCAATTAAAACTGTCATGGGATGCACAGAGATGGATAGATTAACATTAAAAATGAAAGAAGAAAAAGGATTTTATATGACACGGGACTTATTTTACCAATGGCTAGCTAATAAAAACGAGATTACAAAGTTAGGAATATGAGAGAATATGTGGATTATGTGAGCACGATGTATAACGGATTAGTAAATGCTTCGATTGTTATATAACTAATGTTCATGTGGGTAATACCATTTTTAATATTTTGATTGCTATTTCCTAGTATATGATTGTACTTTGATAAGATTATTATGAACGTGATGGTTATTATATTTTAATACTTGTATACCTAGACCAGAGGTAGGCAACCTTGGCCCTTTTATGAGTGGTGGACTTCAACTCCCAGAATTCCTGAGCCAGCCACGCTGAGGGGAAAGGGAGAGGTTTCCAAGCTGAGCCATGCCGGCTCAGGAATTCTGGGAGTTGAAGTCCACGAGTCATAAAAGAGCCAAGGTTGCCTACCCCTGACCTAGACAATGCACTGTTCAATGTAGAAATGGAATTTTTAAAATAATAATAATAATAAAACAATTTTTAAAAAAAACTGTCACGGGGAGCAGCCCTGCCTGCATGGCCGTTGGCCAAGAGGGATGGGACTTGTAGTTGGTCAACTTCTGGAGGACCACAAATCCTTTTTGTGAAGACATTCAAAGCCTCTCCTGAAATCTCCGCCAATGTTGCTCCGTCGAAAATGCGCAGCTCTCTCTCCTTTCCGTGGGGTGTCCATCTTCCTTTATTAAAAACCAGGTCAGCTCTGTGGGGTTGGGAGCCCCAGCTGGTGAACACCGCTGCCGTGACACTGGAATTAGCAGAGCCGGCTGATTTATGACAAGCGATGGGCCTTGGACGTCATTTGCTCCGGCGGTGGAGTCTCAAGAGGCTGCAGCAATGGGAAGGAAACTTGGATCCTCCAGTTGACGGTCAGGACCGAGAGAGATGGGTGGACAGGCACCCTTAAGAAGTCATCTTGCACACAACTCCTTCCCTTTTGGCGTGGAAATTGCTTCTTGGAAGACCCTCTCCAGCTCGAACGATGGCCCTGTTCCCTCCTTAGGCATCCCTCGAAGCGATTTCAAGAACTCCCGGCTTCGTCACATCACAATCCATTCAATGGATGCAGGATCCTCTCCATCTTTCTTGCATTCGTGCAGATTTGTATCCCAAGGCGAGAAAAATGAGCTGGGAAGAGAAATAGTCCCAAAGAAAGAGATAACTACGGGGAAGAGATAAATGGAGAAAGAGGGAAAGAAAAATATAGATGCAGGCGCTCCAGAGTCTAGCTGCAGATTTAAATAATGGAGCAAAGCCACTTTATACAGCAGAATATAACAGCCGTAGCCGGTGAGGGGTTTGCGGTCCTGCCCTGGGGTGTTTGCCAAATTTGGGGCATTTCTGCTTCCAAAGGAGCAGAGAGGAAGGAGGAGCTTGCCACGGCTGCACAAAAACTCAAGGGAACTGGGGAGAAGGGAAGGTCCGGGAGGGCATCAAGTCTGACCCCCTGAAAGGAAATTCAGAGCTTCTTCTTGAAGGGCTCCACCTGTTCAGGAAGGTGGTTTCCATCATCCACTCTTTCTCCCAAAGTTCACATAGATTCGACCTCTCATGAAACAGTCAAAGCAATTCCAGCAATGCTTGGTGGCTGGTTGGGGTCACGCTGGGTTGAAAGTTCATGGATCTGGGCCAAGGGGAGAAGGCAGATGGACGAAGTAACGTTGCTCTGTTCAAAAACTCTCCATCCTTTTCACAAATGGCTGCCAAACACAATTTTTGCCCCCCAAATTCACCCACACGTTATTTCCACCAANCTCCTCCTCCTCCTCCTCCTCTTCTTCTTCTTCTTCTTCTTCCTCTTCTTCTTCTTCTTCTTCTTCTTCTTCTTCTTCTTCTTCTTCTTCTTCTTCTTCTTCTTCTTCTTCTTCTTCTTCTTCTTCACTCTCCTCCTCCTCCCCTTCTTCTTCTCTTCCCCCTCCTCCTCTTTCCCCTTCTTCATTGTTCTTCTCCTCCTCTTCTTCTTCTCCTTCTTCTTTCATCATCTTCTTCTTTTCCTTCTCCTTCTTCCTCCTCTTTTCTTCTCCTTCTCTTCCTCCTCCTCCATTCTTCATTCTCCTCCTCCTCCTCCTCCTCTTCTTCCTTTCTTCTCCTTCTCTTCCTCCTCCTCCTCCTCCTTACTTCTTCCTTTGACCTCCAAAAGACATTAAGGAGCAACATGGAGAAGAGATCACTCTAAACGTTCCTGTGTTGGGATCAAGTGTGACAAAGAAACTCAAACCAACCCCTTCTAGATGTTCTTCTGCATCAGATGTCATTCTACTTTACTACACCACTGGTTTTGCTGCAGGGTCTGTTTTCTGGGTCTGACCTACTGTGAAGGGCTGATCAATCAACCAGGCATGGTAAGGGTGGTGGCACTCAAGACCAGCATCCACGAATCGCCACGTGGGGCGTTTCTATTACACAGAGGAGGATCTGGTTGTCCTTAAGAGGTCCCTAGTCTTCAAGATCATCATGCGTTTCAGGCAGATTCTAACCAGCAACCTTTATACGTCCTCATCAGCTGCAGGCACCTTTCATAAGGGACTGACAGTGTGTCATGTTAGCGAGAAGACTTATTACAGGAGTCCCTCTGTCTGGCGTCGGCCTCCTCCACCTTTACACCCCCTCCCTTCGCCCGGAGCATCTTCCCTCGTGCCAGCCGCCTTCGCCACCCTCCTTAATCATGCCTCCAGAACATTGAGCCATGAAGTCACCCATCACAACCAATTAAGGGTGCTGTCTGGAGGACAAGATCTTTACCTAATGCAGAGATGGCTAAATTTAGAAGCAGCCGACAGAAGAAGAGGTGCAAATTGCCCCGGCCGACCCAGGAGATGTCAGAATCTAATTACACAGCTGCAAGGCTCCCCCACACATCGCCCCCCTCTCCCCCAAGCACAAAGTCGGGAAGGCGAAGGGGGGGAGTCAGCAGACTAGAAAAGTCTGTCAAGCAGCGGATTCATCCTTCCCCCCCCCCCAAGTCCAGTCCCAATTTTACGGGGATGCCTTCACCGTGAGAAGATGCGGGACAAGGAACCCCCAACTTTCACACAGGGGAATTACGAGAAACCCCCAGTTCCTATGGGTCAATCTGTCTTAACACGGAGACTTCAAAACTCAAAATCAGAATACAGCTGGAAGGGACCTCTGCTTAAACAGGAGACCCTACACCACTTCAGACGAATGGACGTCCAGTCTTTTCTTAAAAATCTCCAGTGATGGAGCACCCATGATTTCTGAAGGCAAGCTGTTCCACTGGTTAATTGTCCTCACTGTTAGGAAGTTTCTCCTTAATTCCAGGTTGCTTCTCTCCTTCATTAGTTTCCATCCGTTGTTTCTTGTCCTTCCCTCTGGTGCTTTGGAGAATAACGTGACCCCCTCTTCTTGGTGGCAGCCCCTCAAATACTGGAATCCTGCTATCATGTCACCCTAGCCCTTTTTTTTTCCAGACTGGCCATTCCCAAATCTTGCAGCCGTTCTTCATATGTTTTAGTCTCCAGGCCTTGGATCATCTTAGTTGCTCTTCTTTGCACTTTTCCCTAAAGTCTCAACATCTTTTTTGTAGCGTGGTGGCCAAAACTGGATGCAGTATTCCAGGGATGGCCTTACTAAGGCTTTATAAAGCGGTACTAATATGTCACACGATTTTGATTCTGTGCCTCTGTTTATAAAACCAAGGATTGCGTTAGCTTTTTGGGCTCGCAGCCTTTCCACGTCCGTCATGTATTCAACCATGGATTTCTGGTTGATGGATCTTGGAGGCCTAGTGGACAATCACTAATAATAATAATAATAATAATAATAATAATAATAATAATAATAATAATAAAAATAAAAATAAAAATAGTAGTAGTAATAATAGTAATAATAATAATAATAATAATAATAAAAATAGTAGTAGTAATAATAGTAATAGTAATAGTAATAATAATAATAATAATAATAATAATAATAATAATAATAATAATAATAATAATAATAATAATAATAATAATAATAATAATTGGAAGTCATCTAGTCCAACCCCCTGCTCAGGCAGGAAACCCTATACCATTTCAGACAAATGGCTGTCCAGTCTCTTCTTAAAAACTTCCAGTGTTGGAGCATTCACCGCTTCTGGAGGCAGGTTGTTCCACTGGTTAATTGTTCTCATTGTCAGGAAATTCCTCCTGAATTCCAGGTTGCTTCTCTCCTTGCTTAGTTTCCACCCGTTGCTTCTTGTCCGGCCTTCAGGGGCTTTGGAGAATAGCTTGACTCCCTCTTCTTTGGGGCAGCCCCTGAGATACTGGAAGACTGCTATCACTGCTATTATGAGCCAGCTATGTGCTGCAGCTGCCAAAAAGGCCAACACAGTCCCAGGCTGCATTTACAGAGGGAGAGAATCAAGATCACGTGAAGTCTTAGTATATATAATGCCTTGGTAAGGCCACACGTGGAATATTGCATCCAGTTTTGGTCGCCACGATATAAAAAGGATGTTGAGACTCTGGAAAGAGTGCAGAGAAGAGCAAGAAAGATGATTAGGGGGCTGGAGGCTAAAACATATGAAGAACGGTTGCAGGAATTGGGGATTCATTTGATGAAAAGAAAGGACTAGGCTAAGGTGACATGATAACAGTGTTCCAATATCCGAGGGGCTGCCACAAAGGAGACGGTTCAATCTATTCTCCAAAGCACTTGAAGGCTGAGTAAGACGCAACCTCCTTCCTATAAATCTACTCTGAGAATAGTCTGGGATCCTCTGGGAATCTTCTCAAGGATTCTTGGTAGAGCAATCTTGGTTTTGGATGCCTAACGGTTAATAAGAAGAAATATGCCAAGTTTTTGTTGTTGTTGTTTTAAAGTAAGTATTTGCCATAGCTGTCCTTGTGCAAATTGTTTTTTCTCTTGGGCTCAGCCTCAGCGTTCTGCATCTTTAATACATTATGCATTAAGAAGGAATCTTTGATTGCTAACTCTGCCGGCTGGTTTTAGCACATTGCATTAGGATTCTCAATCTTCAGTAATTCAGCTGCGAAGAACCCTCGTTGGTATTCTGGTCACCTCGCTGGAGGCACAGGCTGCTGCCTGCCAGATGTCTTGCGCGCCAATTCTTGCCGGGCCCGGCCACCAGGCAGGGACGGGGGCCTCCGAGGGTCTCACCCCAGTCTAAAACGTGGCCTGTAGTTGCAGGAGGCAATGGGCGTCTAGGAGTAGGATTGGCAGGTGGGTGACTTCCTATATGGGACAGTGGCTAGGAGCATGCTTTGTTCGGAAGGAAGGGAGGGAGGGAGAGAGGGGGAGGAAGAGCAGGCAGGAAAAGGAAGGAAGGAAGGAAGGAAGGAAGGAAGGAAGGAAGGAAGGAAGGCAGGAAGAGGGGGAGGAAGGGGAAGGGGAGGGAAGAGCAGACAGGAAGAAGAAGGAAGGAAGGCAGGAAAGAGGACGGGGAGGAAGGGGATGGGGAGAGAAGAGCAGGCAGGAAGAGGAAGGAAGGAAGGAAAGGAAGGAAGGAAGGAAGGAAGAGAGGAAAGAAGGGGAAGGGGATGGGGAGGGAAGAGCAGGCAGGAAGAGGAAGGAAGGAAGGAAAGGAAGAAAGGAAGAGAGGAAGAGAGGAAAGAAGGGGAAGGGGGAAGGGAAGGGAAGAGCAGGCAGGAAGAAGGAAGGAAGGAAGGAAGGAAGAGAGGGAGGAAGGGGAAGGGGAGGGTAGAGCAGACAGGAAGAAGGAAGGTAGGAAGGAGAGAGGAGGGGGAGGAAGGGGAGGGAAGGGCAAGCAGGAAGGAAGGAGGGAGGGAAGGGAGGGAGGGAGGGAGGGGAGGAGGAGGGGAGGAAGGGGAAAGGGAAGGAAGGGCACGGCAGAAAGAAGGAAGGAAGGAAGGAAGGAAGGAAGGAGAAGGGGAAGAAAGGGGAAGGGGAGGGAAGGTCAGGCAGGAAGAGGTGGGCAGGGAAGGGAAGGGAAGGTCCACCTACTGAGGAACCGACCTCATTTCACAAGCAACGCACGCGGCCTCCTTAGCCACCAATCCTGTCTGCAATCTAAAGGAGATTTTGTTCCATCAAAAGCCACAATCTTGGGTCATTACAGAGCACAGTCGGTCACACAAAGACCAGCTGGAGAGTTCTCGCCTCCTCCTCCTCCTCCTCCGTCTACCTTGGGAGTCCAATCCTTTCATCCTTCCCTTCCCCCCCCCTCTATTCAATTTTTTTTTATTTTTTGCTCACCGTCTGGACGGTTTAGAGAGACTCTCCTTCTCAAGAGAGGGAAAGTAGGTCACCTCCTGGTCCCTGGAAGAGGGCTTGGCCATCTTTTAAACTCCCCCCCCAAGGAGAAGACGGAGACCACCCCCCTCAGCAAGGTGGAACATTCAGCAATCTTGTGAATGAACACCCAAGGAACTTCAACAATAATTGCGTAAGTGCGGCAAATATATCCTCAAGGGTGGAAAATTGCCAGCAGATGAATCAAATCTATGCCCCTTGATGCTGATGGCACTCTTTCTACCTCCACCACCTCCCTTTCGCTGCCCCTCCTTCCAGGGAGTCCTTAAATGGGGGGGGGTTAATGGTAGAGGGAACTCAATGGAGGAGGCAAATTCTCTTTTGAAGAGAAAAAAGAAATCAAGCCAACGAGAAGCGTTTGGGGCACGATGGACTGATTTGGGGGGGGCAAGAACATTTGAACATGGTAACTATGTTTAAGGGGGTCCCATAAAGAAGAAGGGGGGTCCACCTGTTCTCCAAGGCACTTGAAGGCAGGACAAGAAGCAATGGATGGAAACTAATCAAGGAGAGAAGCAACCTAGAACTAAGGAGGAATTTCCTGACAGTTAGAACAATTAGCCAGTGGAACTCCTTGCCTCCAGAAGCTGTGAATGCTCCAACACTGGAAGTTTTCAAGAAGAGACTGGACAGCCATTTGTCTGAAATGGTACAGGGTTTCCTGCCTGAGCAGGGGGTTGGACTAGAAGACCTCCAAGGTCCCTTCCAACTCGGTTATTCTACAATCCCAAATCTATAATTCAGTGGAAGGATTTTCTTCCAGAAGTTGTGGGTGCTCCATCATTGGAGGTTATCGAGAAGAGACCGGGCAACCATTTCTCTGACATGCTATAGGGTCTCCTACTTGAGCAGCGGGCTGGACTAGAAGACCTCCAAGGTCCCTTCCAGTTCCGTTACTCTGTTATTTCTGATGTAGGGATTCTGAAACCACCATCTAATCTGCTTTCCTCTTTTCTGACTGCTCTACAAACGTCTCGGATGTCACCAAGCGTCTTCCCTGGAAGCCGGTTCAACAAAGCAAGCAGGTTAGCTTAATTAAAATGCAACCAGGTCTCCGTCTTGCGGCACGCAAGAGGAAACACTCAATGGGGTACAACAAGAGGAATGAAAACCCCAGCGGACACAGGAGGCTGCAGTGCAACACGGCACACGGCAAAGTAGGGCCCCTGGAAAGTTCCCAGTGGGGGCTAACTTTATTCCCTGAGCATGTAATTTGATTGCCTTTAATGTCCAAGCGTGCGTAGGTGTAACTGTTCGGAGCTGGCATAAAATCGCTTAAGACCCATTCGGGAAAATTGGGCACAGCGTTGGTAGAGACGGTCTTCTCAGTGGCCAAGCTCACCTCCCACTGTTTTAATATACAAACATCAGGCATCGTTGGAGGCTTCGAAATAGAACACGAAGGAAGGACGGAAGGAGGGAGGGAAGAAGGAAGGAAGGAAGGCAATGGGAAAGGGAGGGAAGGAAGGAAGGAGATGGCAATGAGAAGGAGGGAGGCAGAGAAGGAAGGAAGGAAGGAAGGAAGGAAGGAAGGAAGGAAGGAAGGAAGGAAGGAAGGAAGGAAGGAAGGAAGGCAATGGGAAAGGGAGGGAAGGAAGGAAGGAGATGGCAATGAGAAGGAGGGAGGCAGAGAAGGAAGGAGGAAGGAAGGAAGGAAGGAAGGAAGGAAGGAAGGAAGGAAGGAAGGAGATGGGAATGAGAAGGAGGGAGGCAGGAAAGGAAGAAGGAAGGAAGGAAGGAGATGGGAATGAGAAGGAGGGAGGGAAGGAAGGAAGGAAGGAGATGGGAATAAGAAGGAGGGAGGCAGGAAAAGAAGAAGGAAGGAAGGAGGGAGAGGAGAGAAAGGAGAAGGAGGGAGGGAGGGAAAGAAGGAAGGAGATGGGAATGAGAAGGAGGGAGGTGGGGAAGGAAGGAAGGAAGAATTGAAGGAAAAAGGGAGCGAGGGAGGGAGGGAGGGAGGGAGGAAGGAAGATGGGAATGAGAAGGAGGGGTTCCTCCATGCTACCTGTTGCCCAGGTTTGTCTCCTCTTTGCAACCTTTCCTTTGAAGTCACTCCTCCACAGGTTAGATTTAGAAGCTTTGCCTGTCTCCCTTCTGCCCTTTTAGCTCCCTGTTCCATACTTATTAGCTCGTTTTCCCCCCGGTCATTTTGTACAGCTCTGGAATCTCCATTAAGTCTCTGGCCGGGCTGGTGAAGAGAGGAGGCTTTTGGATTATTCGCCCAAGGGTTCCTATTAAAACTGGAATAGCCTTCAGGCATGTCATTTGTTCAGTCTCCGCTGCTTTACACTTACAAGGCTCTTCGTAATGAGGCAAGAACTCCGCTGGGAAAACAAATATCCAGAAGAAAAAGATCCACGGAGAACTTCTGGCAAGTCTTTCAGGACAGAAGCAACCTAGGCTTGTTATTCGGAGTTTTTCCCGGCCCAATTTTACTCCTAGAACGTTGAGCTGAAAGATCAATCTGGGTGACTTTAGCTTTTCTCTCTAATTTATTTTTCGTCCTTATTCCCTGGAGGAGGGGAAAAAGGATAACCGTGTGCATTTCCTGACATGTTAAAGGTCCAAGATGAAGCATCTACCTTCCCAAAGTGGTAGATCCCACAAAGTACCGACACCGTTGGCACACTCAAGCTCAACCTGTTAATGAACTGCCAATTCTCTCCCTCTCCAATCAGACTTTGGCATTGGGAGGGGTTGTATCCAATGGTCCCTACGGCAGTGGCCCCCAACCTTTTGGGCACCAGGGACCAGTTCCGTGGAGGGAGGTTTTACCGCAGATCGGAGGAAGCGTGGTTTCACGTGCTGCCTGCATCCCACAGGTGGGACTTCACTTGTTTGCACGGACCGGTTTCTGGCATGCCATGGACCGGTGCCAGTCCATGGACCAGGGATTGGGGATCCCCCGCCCTACAGCCAATCAATTCACTTGAGGCTCAAATGACCAGGCTGTCATGGATCTGATCCCCCCCCCGGACTCCTCTCCAGATGTCAGTTCAGAGGAGGAGGGCGAGTCTGAGTCTGCAGAGGAAAGCATGGAGCCAAGTGTTGTCAGGATCGGGGCTCGGAGAATGCCAGCCTCTCTTGGATGAGTTTCTATGATCTGTTGCTTCTTCTTGCCCTGCCTTCAGGCACTTTGGAGAATAGCTTGACTCCCTCTTCTTTGGGGCAGCCCCTGTGATACTGGAACACTGGTATCATGTCACCTGTAGTCTTCTCTTCATTAATCTAGACATACCAGCAATTCCAGCAGCCATTCCTTATATGTTTTAGCCTCCAGTCCCCTAATTATCTTTGATGCTCTTCTCTGTACTCTTTCTAGAGTCTCAACATCTTTTTTACATCGTGGTGACCAAAACTGGATGCAGGATTCCAAGTGTGGTCACGAAGACCACAATACAAATCAGATGATTTATAATCAATCAATCACGTTGCAACCAACAGGTAGAGAAATGGTGAGTAAATCCTTCCACGCATCCTCAACCTTCTCCCTTCCCTACACAAAGTTTAAGGGAAATAAAGTAGTGGTAGGAAAATGTCCCCCACCTTCCTTTGATTTCTAATTTGGCACGAAACCAGGAAACTTTTTCAGCAATATGTGTGAAAATGTCCATCCGTGCTGTATTTTCTCCCCCCCGCCCCCAGCTGAATTAAGAGAAGTAACTGAGGCAGGACACAATTGGGTCTCAACCCGGGGACTTGGTTGGCCTTGTCAAAAGGGCCAGTTCTATTTATGAGAATGCTTGGAGATGGAAAGGGGGTCTCCTGGGACCCCCTCAGTTAATTACATCTTTTGGACCTGGTTTCCTGTTAGGAAATGAATTATGCTTTTCTTGCTGCTGTGGCTGACAGGAGCCATCTGGGGGAAAGGGGGACGTGTCAAACCAAAATGAAGGACCACGGAGAGGATGAGGGAGAGAAGAAACTCGGAAAAGGCTTTCAGAACCAAGAGCTAAATACTAACAGAAGAAGAATAATTCCAATTTGAGGGACATCTTTAAAAAGGTCTTCTTCTATTAACACACTTCTAACATTTTATGATAGCCGATTTGGTGTGGTGGTTAAGACACCGAAATAGAAACCGAGAGATGGTGAGTGTTAGTCCATCCTTGGGCGTGAAACCAGCTGGGGGACCATGGGCCAGTCACTTTCTCTCAGCCCTAGGGAGAAGACAATGGCCAATTACTTCTGAAAAACCTTCAAGAAAACTACAGGGAATTATCCACCAGTCTCCACTTGAATGAAAGGGAAAGTATATTGTACTACAGACTACTTCTTCTTTTTCTATTCGTCATTCCTACCCCGGATGCTGGAGCCAGTTTGAGATAGTGGTTAAAGATGCCGAGTTCAAAGTAGGAGACCACTGAGCTCCAGACTTGCTAATGGGAGGGGAGACTTTGGACCGGCCACACTCAGTCCTAGGAAGATGTTACTGGAACTAGCTACCTTTCTGAAAAGGTTCTCAAGAACCTCTACCTGAAGCCACTAGGAGTCAATAAGAAGTTGATGGACTACACCAACTATATCTGAGTTGAGGGAATCCTCTGCAACTCTAGAAGAATCAGGTGATCCTACTCTTTCTGGACTGAAGGCCTTTACACTGGGACAGGGAATGTAGTGTGCTTCAAGAACACAAACGGTCAGACGTTGGACTCTCCATAGGAGAACAAACCCATCAGGACAAGATTCAGCAGTCCATCTGCATTTGGAAGATATAGATAACTCTACTGAAGAGAGCAAAGTCCACGTTCTAGAAAAAGAGAACTGCTGGTTTGAAAGAGGGGTCAAAGAGGCCATCTACATTATGAGCGAACAGCCCTCTCTCAACGGAGGGGGAGGGATATGACACCACCTATCTCGTATCTATAACGCATATGACACCACCTATCTCGTATCTTTCAGCAGTTCCAAGAAAGCTCCACACTCATGTTCTGTCCTAGCCTACATGAGACCTTGTTAAGCTCACAAGGAGAAACTCCTCTTCCAACAAGCAGGCTGGAACTGCAGAAAAAAACCAATCCCCTTTTATTGTTCACAGACCTGAGTCAAAGTCCAAGGCAAACAAAACACAGTCCACAGAACCTCGATCCTCAACACAAACAGTTGCCTTTGGCAACCAACACCTCCCACACCTTCCCTTTTATAATTCAGCCAAGGCGTGGCTTCCTAATGCCTTCTCCTTTGCCTTTGGAGCCGCTCCACTGCATTCCTCTGTCCTACTCACTTCTCTAGCTTGCGCTTTGGTGCATCCGGGATTTGTCCCAGCTGTTCTTCATCACTGTCCAACTCAGGCTCCCAGCACAGCTGTGTCTCAGCCTGAGCGCGAGTAGAGGGGCCAAGCTCCTCGTCAGACTGTAAGTCTTGGAGCTCCTCAGAGCCTTCCTCTGACTCTGATGTCACTCCAGGCCCCCCCCTCCGATTCCTCAGACTCACCTGCCGGGCTCACTGGCTGGTGAGGAATCCCAACAACCCATTTGCACTGTTCAGGTGATCTTAAGGGCACAGATAAACCTCCAGGTGGCCTCAACAACTCTCAGACAGAGTGCTAATGACTAGATGACTGCAAGGGATATAACTCCTTCCATCCTCCACCATTCAGTCAGAACTGAGGAAGCTTCTTGGATGAGAAATGAAACATCTTCAAGAAAGTCCAGTTGCCTTTTGAAACAGCATCTTTGAGACAACCACAGCCTGGATGACTGAGAATCTCCATAGACACTTTGGTGTGACGTCCATGAAGATCTCACCCCGTTCCTGCTCCCACCCCCCAAAGTCTTGTTCTTTGGATCTGCCCCCATGTTGGGCTCAAGCAGGGAGCCCCACTTAAGACTGAACAGGGCAGAGTGGAGCTAAGAAAGGGTGATCAGTTTTGGTCACCACGATGTAAAAAAGATGTTGAGATTCTAGAAAGAGTGCCGAGAAGAGCAGCAAAGATGATCAGGGGACTGGAGGCTAAAGCATATAAGGAATGGCTGCTGGAATTGGGTTTGTCTAGTTTAATGAAGAGAAGGACGAGGGGGGACATGATAGCAGTCTTCCAGTATCTCAGGGGCTGCCCCAAAGAAGAGGGAGTCAAGCTATTCTCCAAAGCCCCTGAAGGCAGGACGAGAAGCAATGGATGGAAACTAACCAAGGAGAGAAGCAACTTGGAACTAAGGAGAAACTTCCTGACAGTCAGAACAATTAACCAGTGGAACAACCTGCCTCCAGAAGTGGTGAATGCTCCAACACTGGAAGTTTTTAAGAAGAGACTGGACAGCCATTTGTCTGAAATGGTATAGGGTTTCCTGCCTGAGCAGGGGGTTGGACTAGATGACCTCCCAAGTCCCTTTCAACTTTATTATTATTATTATTATTATTATTATTATTATTATTATTATTATTATCATCATCATCATCATCATCATCATCATCATCATCATCATCATCATCATCACCATCACCACCACCACCACCACCACCACTACTACTACTACTGCTATTATAAAACGGAAAAGCTAATTGGCACCAAATTCGGCATCTGCAAAACCTGGCCAGGCAAAATGTGCCGTATCTCAAAGCTAGCTTAGGAGTAAAGATTCAAAGAGAAGAGAAAGTTCCTGGCATTTGTCTATATAATATCTTAAGTTGTTATCTATCATTATATGTATTTTTCCTTCTTTCTCTTTATATATATGTATGTATGTATGTATTTCTCCTTCTCCTGTTTCTTTTTAAAAAAATGTCTACTTCCTTCACTTTTGTGAGACATTATTTCCTCTTAATGTATTCTTCTTTTTTGGGGGCAATCATTTTTCCTCTGATGCTTGCGTTTTTTGCTCAGACTTTTTTTTTCTTCCTCGCCGCATCCCAGCCGTTTTCAAGGGAATATTTTTCCAGAGGCAGAACTGCTGCTGCAAAACCCACACAAGGTGGGGTTTTAAAACATCGGCCGGGAAATGTAAAAGCGTGAGCAGGAGATGAATTTCTGCCTATTCTTCTTTCTCTCTCATGCATACCCACAAATCACACCTACACAGGAAGGGGGTACGGAGACGGTCTGCTGAATCTGAATAGCCCTGAAATGCTCCGAAAAGCGGAGCCCGTGGCAGCTTTACACAAAGCTGAAACCCCGGACGAGAGGGAAAAAAAATCCCTGGTGCTTTTCAACCCAGCAGCAATTAGCAATCTTGTAAAACTGTTGCATCTGCAAACATCAGTGCCTAACGCGGAAATATCACAGGGCCGTAGTTCTTGAATTTTACGGCCCTTTGGCCCCCCGCGCTTAATTATTATTTTTAAAACAGCCTCTGGTGGAGAAGGCTGTGGCCTATGACAGGACGGAGCTGCAGGGATTTCGTTAAGGTTTAAGGATACCAACTGCCCATTTTTTTTTGTTGCACTGTTTTGTTCGTTTGGTTTTAAAGCTACGATTCCATCAGCCCGTTTTTATCTGCAGCAGCGAGAGGAAAAAATCTCACTTGCCATCTGTTTTCCTACAGTAGTTCTTAACAGGTCCAGCTTAGAATTTTGGATTTTCTGTAGGTCTCTCTCTGTTCCTCCGAACTGAGGAGGGTTGGTTGACGGAAAAACAAGAGTTGGAAGGGACCTTGGAGGTCTACTAGTCCAACCCCCTGCACAAGCAGGAGAGCCTATGTCATTCTGGAAAAATGGATGTCCAATCTCTTCTTGAAAACCTCCAGTATTGGAACTTTTGAAGTTCTACTAGTTAATTGAAAATTTCTCCTTAGTTCTGGGTTGGTTCTCTCCTTGATTAGCTTCCATCCGTTGCTTCTTCTCCTGCCTTCAGGTGCTTTGGAGAATAGCTTGACTCCCTCTTCTTTGGGGCAGCCCCTGAGATATTGGAAGGTTGCTATCATGTCGGTCCTAGTCCTTCTCTTCATTAGACTACACACCCCCAATTCCTGCAACCGTTCTTTGTATGTTTTAGCCTCCAGACCCCTGTTCATCTTTGTTGCTCTTTTCTGCATTCTTTCCAGAGTCTCTACATCGTTTTTGTAATATGGTGACCAAAACTGGATGCGATATTCTAAGTATGGTCTTGCTAAGGCTTTATAAGCCAGTACTAATATTTCATGTGATTTTGATTCTATGCCTCCGTTTATGCAACCTAGGATTGTAGTAGCTGTTTTGGAATAGAGTAGAGTAGAGTAGAGTAGAGTAGAGTAGAGTAGAGTAGAGTAGAGTAGAGTAGAGTAGAGTAGAGCTGGAAGGGACCTTGGAGGTCTTCTAGTCCAGCCCCCTGTTCAAGCAGGAGAACCTATACCATCACAGACAGGTGAATGTCTAGTTTCTTCTTAAAAGCCTCCAGTGATGGAGCTCCCACATCTTCTTGAGGCAAGCTGTTCCACTGTTTAATTGTACTCACTGTTAGGAACTTTCTCCTTAATTCCAGGTTGCTTCTCTCTTTGATCAGTTTCCAACCATTGTTTCTCTTCCTGCCCTCTGGTGCTCTGATGAACAACCTGGCCCCCTCTTCCTAGTGACAGCCCCTCAGATATTGGAACGCTGCTATCATGTCTCCCCTATTTCTTCTTTTCTTTAGACTAGCCAAGCCCAAGTCCCGCAGCCGTTCTTCGTATGTTCTCGTCTCCAGGCCTTTGATCATCCTAGTTGCTCTTCTCTGGATTTTTTTCCAAACTCTCAACATCTTTTTTGTGATGCGGACATGGAGAGATGAAGGACATGGTCCTTGCAGATCAAGAAGAATCCAATGAGTAGAGTCAACTTCAAACAGGAAACCTGGGAGTCCCTTGGAAGAGTTGCAGCCAGATTCAGATGTGTGGCCAGGACAGGAAGGTGGTCTCGCCGTTCCAAGAAGTAACCACAATGCAGAACAGCTGGTGAGGAACCAATCTCAGTTTACACCTGAGCTCATCTGTCAACTTCAGGTACCTCGATGCTACGTGGTAAGCAAAGTTCCAACAGCTGCTCTACTTTGATGCTTGCAACAGCTCACCCCACTGCGACAATCTTGCTGTAAAAGGCAAGGATGGGGAGGGGAGGGGGCTCAGCTTCGGCCCCCACCCTCCAGCCACATCCCTGGAGCGCCAAAGTCCAGATGGATAGCCAGAAAGGACAGCCACCCTGCTCATTTTTAATTATGACTATTATTTGCGAAGCGGGGCACCCATACCGCGGATGACCTGGTTTGGAGGGAGCAGCAAGCCCTAGTCTTGGTCAACGCCGCCCCCCCTTCTGCTGCATAAAAGAGTTAAGATCTATTTTAAAACAGAAATTGCAAAATGAGCATCAGGGACTTTTTTTAGAAGGGGAAAAAAAAAGCCCACGACGATGAAAAACAGTATCAATGATACAACAAACAACTCAATATGTATGCGTCCACAGCAGCCAGCCAGCCAGCCGGTTGCCCTCTGGGGTATAAATTATTTTTTAAAAATAAGAGAAAGGCTACTGCGGTGTGTGAACGTTCGTAACGGAGGGTCTGGAGGCCAGCGGTGCGTTATTGAGTGATTCAGCCCAAGAAATGCAGGGTTTTTGGGTTTTTTTGTGAGTAGACTGTGGGGAAAATACTTCCTTCCCCCTGTTTTCACTTCTGTTCTAAAATTCTTGGAGGGAAGGAGTGAGAGAGTAAAGCACCTCCTGGCATAATAATCCAGGCAAGCTCTTACAGATAAGGGGCTACACTTGAAAAGGTGTCGTGATGCATTACAGAAGCCAGATTTAGCCGAGGGACATCCCACAAGGGAAGCTGTGCGAGACAAAATAATCTGGGTGAAATCAAGAAAGAATCAGCGGGATTTACCAGCCAGGTCTTGACTAAAAACTCTACGTAAAGACGCGCCGGTGGTTTTCTTGCAGACGTCGCATTACCAAAGTAAGTAACATTATCAGCACTGATGAAGTTACCTAGATGGGTGATGAAACGTCTGCAAGAAAATCACCAAGCTCAGAGGGCACCAAGGACCCTTCATTTCAACTCGCACAGTCACTCATGCTCTCGTCACCTCCCGCCTGGACTACTGTAATGCTCTCTACATGGGGCTCCCCTTGAGGAGCATCCGGAGGCTCCAGCTAGTCCAGAATGCGGCCGCGCGGGCGGTGTTGGGAGGGACTCGTCGCTCCCATATAACACCGCTTTTGCGTGAGCTGCACTGGCTGCCGGTGGCCTTCCGGGTGCNTAAGCGGTTTACAGGATCCGCCTATTGCCCCCTCAACAATCTGGGTCCTCATTTTACCCACCTCGGAAGGATGGAAGGCTGAGTACCAACCTTAAGCCGGTCAGGATCGAACTCCTGGCTGTGGACAGAGTCAGACTGCAAAGCTGCATTTTAACCATTGCATACCATGGATGGATGGATGGATGGATGGATGGATGGAAGGAAGGAAGGAAGGAAGGAAGTAAAGAAGGAAGGGGGAAAGGAAGAACAATAGCACTAGCCCTTAGACTTATATACCGCTCCACAGTGCTTTGCAGCCCTGTCTAAGTGGTTTACAGAGTCAGCCTGCTGCCCCCCCTAACAATCTGGGTCCTCATTTTACCGACCTCAGAAGGATGGAAGGCTGAGTACAACCTTGAGCCGGTCAGGATCGAACTGCTAGCTATGGGCAGAGTCAGCCTGCGATCCTGCATTCTAAGCACTGCGCCACCACGCCTCTTAATAAATAAATAATAAATAAACGTGTGATAAAAGGTACAATTCCACCGTTCATTGCAAGTGTCCCTTAGATGCATGTAAGGAATAATTAAGGCTTTAAAAAAAAATGACATATTGCAATTTGCTTTCGTTTTTCTAAGCGAAGCATCAGGCTAAAAATTGTCTCCTGGGCAATGTTGCGTGCAGATTTTCTAGCATGTGTTTTTTTTCTCCCCCAGTTACGAAAAATAAAATAAAAATAAAAGGGTACAGGTAGTCCTCAAGTTACAGCGGTGTATTTAGGGACTGTTCGAAGTTACAACGGCGCTGAAAAAAGGGACTTAGGAC
Organism: Protobothrops mucrosquamatus; assembly: GCF_001527695.2. NCBI lineage: Eukaryota > Metazoa > Chordata > Lepidosauria > Squamata > Viperidae > Protobothrops > Protobothrops mucrosquamatus. The sequence continues at coordinate 23,148 of NW_015389106.1, read as the reverse complement.
TGCTTTTCAGACTTACGACCGTTTGCAGCATCCCCCACGGTCAGGGGATCAAAATTTAGACCCTTGGCAACTGACTCATATTTACGACGGTCGCAGTGTGCTGGGATCACATGATCCCCTTTGGCGATCTTCTAAGAAGCCAAGTCAATGGGGGAGCCATATTCACTTAAGCAACCACGTTACTAACTCAACAATTGCAGGGGTTCACTTAACAATCGTGGTGAGAAAGGTCGTAAAACGGGGCAAAACTGTTTCGCTTAGCAACCTAACTTTTGGACTTAATTACGGTCGTCATTCAAGGACTATCTGTGAAGTGGAATATATGTGAAAAGTTGCTGGGGTTAAAAGACACCCCCCCCACACACACAGGGTTATATAATGAATTCCCACCTAATCAACAGCGGTTGATGAAAGAGGAAGATCGTTATTACTTACACATCACGTTGAGAAAAATGTTGCCTGAGGCCAGGACCACCTTCTCACGGGTCGCCCTGTCGTAAATCCCCACGTGACATTCATACGGTCCGTTGTCCGAAATTCGGACTTCAGGGAGTCTGGAGTGACAAGAGAGAAACAGAGAATGAAGGACACCGTGATCCATTGAAGGCCCTGTAGAAAATGACCATCCAGAAGATGTTAGAGGACAGGAAGACCTGGAGGAACATTGTCCACGGGGTTGCGATGGGTCGGACACGACTTCGCAACAACAACAACAACAAAGAAAATGACTGTGATTTTCCTAATACATTTGTCAACGCTGCTAACATCGGATGGTCTTACTTTGACAACATATGGAGATGCAGCCATTTTCTTTTACTTTATGTTTTACTCTTAGAGTTAGAATTAGATGATACTGGGGGGGGGAGGAGGAGGAGGAATGTGCATGGGAGATTAGTTAGACAAAACAATACTGTATAAGGGTGAGAACCAAGGGTGTTTGTAATAAGAGATGATAAGAAATGGCCGGTGAAGAACTGGAGGGAAAGCCTGCATTTCAAACTAATTGGAGAATGTGATTTATGACTGTTAGTTAGAGGAGGGAATTGTGCTTTGATAGTATGTGCTCAGGGGAGGGGAAGTCAGATTTTGGCTTGGACTATGAACCTGTCGATGTGTTGCTACTCGAATAAATATTCTTTAAAGTAAACAATGCCTCAAAGTTCTTTGAAGAGTTTCATATGTGGGAACCATGACAACGTTATAGTCGGTTGACTCCTGACCGTTCATTTAGTGATGGTTTGAAGTTACACCGGTACTGAAAAAAGTGACTTATGACCGGTCCCCACACTTATGTGTCATGGTTCCGACAGATGACTCTTCAAAGAACTTTGAGGCATTGTTTACCTTAAAGAATCTTTATTTGAGTAGCATAGCATCGGCACCTACATAGGCCAAGCCAAAATCTGAATTCCCCTCCCCTGAGCACATAGTATCAAAGCACAATTCCCTCCTCTAACTAACCATCATAAATAACATTCTCCAATTAGTTTGAAATGCAGGCTTTCCCTCCAGTTCTCCAACCCAGCCATTTCTTATCATCTCTTATTTAAAAAAACCTTGGTTCTCACACTAGTTGCAATATTGTTATGCCTAACTAACTCCCATGCACATTCCTCCTCCTCCTCCACCCCAGTATCAATGCTGCTAAGATCGGATGTTCTTGCTTTGACATTACGACTGTAGCAGCATCCCTATGGTCACATGATCAAAATACGGGCAATCTATGATGGTGTGAAGAATGAAACTTTGGCAGCTACGTGCCTCTTCGTTTCAACTTGCCATTAGAGTGGGGTGGTAGTGGGGTAAGTTGTTGCTTTAGAATTGGATAGATAAGAGAAACGAAACCTCTACAATTCTGCTGAAGGCCAGTGAGTGCCTGAAACCTTTTCAAGGACACAGCAGCAGGTGCGGAGAGGAAGCAGACGGTTCCCATAACAAAGTGAAATTGTTTACATAGACAACGTGAGAGGTTGCGGGTTTGGCTGGGGGAAATTATTGCTTAATTCTATGAACTGGTGTCTGGGAAGCTCGGAGTTAGTTTTGCTTCGACATTACCATGCCGTGTATTCAATAAACAGTAAGATTTTCGGAAACAGAATGAACCTGGAGTGTTTATTTGGATTCTCGAGTTGGCTGTGGACAAATGTTTGCAGCAGCCCAGGGTCACATGATCCCTGTTTGTGACCTTCCCAGCTGGCCTTTGACAAACAAGTTCACTGGGGGAAGCCAGATTCACTTAACAACCACATGTTTCGGTTAATAACTGTAGTGATTTGTTTAACAACCATGGAACAAAAGGACATAAAATTGAGCGTGACTTGCTTAGCAACAGACTTATCAGCAAAGGTCTGGTCCCAGCTGTCCGCGTAAGATGAGAGTTGTAAACAGACTGGACTGTTTCTGCACAAATCCAAATTTAACTTCATTGTCTCTGCCTAAAGTGATTCTTGGTCTTAATTCCAGACGGTCAATTCCCCCTAAGCAGGTCATCAGATTGATTATTTTTTTCCTTTTTATAATATTTTATTAGTTTTCTACATTTGCAATTCGTAAGTGCTTAGTAAACAACATGGTGTCTGGATCCCTTTGTTTTACTTAATGCACATTAAAATCCTAATCTCTCCCCTGTTTTTCCAGCCACTGATAAAATTCATCCCATATTTGAAAGTATTCTGTGTCTTCTTTTCTTTAATCTTCAGTGTAAGTCTATCCATTTCTGCACAGTCCACTATTTTCATGATTATCTCTTCTTCAGAGGGTGTTTCTTCATTTTTCCAGTACTGAGCAAATACAATTCATGCTGCTGTTAATGCATGCAACATTAAATATACACTTTATCATATATTCCTGATAATAGACCTAATAAAAATAGTTCCGGTTTTAAAATCTGCATGTTTTCTTAACATCTTTCCTAGCCAGATATTATTTTTATTGATTATTTTCATTCTGAGCCTTCGAACATGCAGAGAAAGCGTGTGATTTTTTTTTCCCAACTCCCCTGTCGAAAAGGAGAGCCTGCACTGTATTGTTTGAGTTGAAATTGGAAATGCAATTTCTACTTCCAGAAAATGTGAAGAAATAATATTGATCATTGTGCAAATCCTGAAGTAGTGTGGTTTTTCTGAACGGAAGGGGAAGGAGGGTGAATACGGGCCAAATAGCTGAGGATAAAAAAAAAGAAAAAAATCTTTGTGCTGGCTAGATTAAATTAAGTGTTGGAAGCATCTCTCTTCAGCTCTGCTCTGGCCCTTGACATTTTTCGACTGGGCTGTGAAATTCATCTACTGACACAACTGCAAACTTTTTTTAAAAAATAAAAATAAAAAATTCAGGTCTAAAAGAGGAAGAGGGAGTGAGTTGGGTACAGAAAAAGCCCCCCGGGAGGGGGGAAAGAAAAGAAAAATCAAAGCGATTCCATCATGCTTGCAAAGCCCAATCTAGAATAGGAACTCAAAATGAATCTCCAAGGAGGATGAGATGAGAAAGAAAGAGAGAGAGAGAGGGAGGGAGGGAGGGAGGGAGGGAGAGAGAGAAGAAAGGAGGGAGGGAGGGAGAGGTAGGCAGGAAGGGAGGGATATGAAGAAGGAAGGAAGGGATGAGAGAAAGAAAGGATGGCTAGTTTGACGAAGAGAAGGACGAGGGGGGACAGGATAGCAGTCTTCCAGTATCTCAGGGGCTG
>NW_015389106.1:0-18821 GCF_001527695.2 Protobothrops mucrosquamatus | reverse complement strand
TTATTATTATTATTATTATTATTATTATTATTATTATTATTATTATTATTATTATTATTATTATTATTATTATTATTATTATTATTATTATTATTATATCAGAAGGGAGGAAAGGAGGGAGGGAGGGATAGGGTAAGGTAAGGTAAGGTAAGGTAAGGGCTTGCTGTGCAGAATTAATCAAAGTGAGTCCCCAGGAGGAGAAATGGGGAGGAGGAGAACAGGGACCTCCAATTACAGCCAGCCGGAGGGTCATCTCGTTCCCCAAAATGATGAAACTGGGTGATTTTTCTTGGGGGGGGGGTGGCGGGGGAAACCTAAGCAGGATGGAGAAAAATCAGCATGAAGAAACGAGAGAGAAAAAAATAAACGAGAAAAAAGAAGCAAAAAGGAGGAATGTTTGGGGAGAAAAAACAGGGACTAGAAACTTGAGATCCAAATAAGCGAGAACCCCCACCCCCAGGGTCTAAAACACGTTGTGCTTTCCTGCCTTGGGCAACCGGCCCACGTAGAGCCTCCATGCTCAGGTACAGCTTCAGGCCACAAGCTGAGAAAGCGCCAGAGGAGGGTAGCCGACAGGTAAATTAAATTCGTGCGGGACAGAGAGAATAAATTCCCTCAATCTGCTTAATCTCCATTTAATTGATCTGACGGCTGATGAAGCAGGAAGAAGGGGCAGGAAAGCGGCCCTCGGAAATTAACTCTCATGAGGCTAATCTTTTTAAAACGGACAAGCTCAGGAGCTAAATCTTGCTGGGGGGGGGGTGAGAGAGATTTAGTTGCCCCCGCCAAGCATCCAGGTAATAAAAGTTAAGCAGACAGGTATATGGGATAGACCTGGAAGACCTACCTGTCTGCCTTCGCTGACAATCAGGGAAAGAAAACAGGAGAAGGAAGGTAAGAATCAAACATACGAAGAACGGCTGCAGGACTTGGGTCTAGCTAGTCTAAAGAAAAGAAGAAATAGGGGGGACAGGATAGCAGTCTTCCAGTATCTCAGGGGTTGCCCCAAAGAAGAGGGAGTCAAGCTATTCTCCAAAGCCCCTGAAGGCAGGACAAGAAGCAACGGAGGGAAACTCATCAAGGAGAGAAGCAACCTAGAACGAAGGAGAAACTTCCTGACAATTAGAACAATTAACCTGTGGAACAGCTTCCCTCCAGAAGTCGTGGGCGCTCCATCAATGGAGATTTTTAAGAAGAGACTGGACATTCACCTGTCTGAGACGGTATAGGTTCTCCTGCTTGAGCAGAGGGCTGGACTAGAAGACCTCCAAGGTCCCTTCCAGCTTTATTCTATTCTTGTTAGGGCCACAGAGAGCCAGGAATGGTTGATTGTCCACTTAAATAAGGAGGACGACCTTGGTCAGAACCTGGCACAGAAGTAAGTGGAGTCCTTGATGGGAAATGGGGTCCTTGATGAACAACCAAGCTCGGAGAGCACCAAGGACCCCAAAAGTTCAACCCTGAGCTACCACGATTCTCTTTGAAAGAAGGAAGTCATTGAATCAGAAGCTTCTTAGAAGGCCAAACGAGGCCACCAAGAAGCCCAAAACCCAAGAAAAGGTGCCTTGAAGTTTTGGGGAGGGAGGTGGCACCAGGCCTGAAGACCTAACCCCAAGAAGCCCTCAGACCTTCATTTGACATTATCCCTCGAGCAGCCTCTCTTCCTTAAACTGGATTAAAGAGGGAGGGGAGGCCCCTCTCTCCCCCCCTTCCTGAGAATTGACCGCCATCGATCTGCTGCCTGGTTAGTCCGTATTCAGATAACGGCGAGGGAGGAGGGAAGATCAGACCGGAGCTTCTTTCTCACCAGCGACGGGGCTTAGGGATCAATAAACTATTAATAAACTGCAGAAGGTTTTAAGGAGAGATCTGTGTGTAATGCTATTTAGCAGCCGGAGTTTACCAACACTGACAGCTCCTCAGAAGGGTAAGTAATTGCATTATTGTAAGGAGGGGCGGGGGGGGGAAGCGTAGAGGGGGGAAAGCGAGAGGCGGAAAGCCAGTCACTCTCGCATCAGGACCGGAGGAGGAGGAGGAGGGGAAGGCAACCCCAGGCTTTGGAGCCCGGAGGTGAAGACTCTGGGGCCTCCATCTGTCTGAAAAGGCAGGCGATGCTTCTCCAAACAAGAGCTGATCAGAGTTCTCTTTAGCAAGATTTATTGAGAAGAAAGCAATGGGGTTACAAGGGCTCCACCATGTCAAGTGTTTCTGATTGGAAACCAATATCTCCTCATGTATTCTAGGGGGAAGAGCTTCCTTCCTGCCCTCCTTCCTTTCCATCCATCCATCCAACAATCTATCCATCCCATCTTTCTTCCCTCCCTCCCTCCCTCCCTTCTACCAATCTATCCATCCCATCCCTCCTTCCTTCCTTCCTTCTTTCCCTCCCCCTTCCTTTCCATCCATCCACCAATCTATCCCTTCGTTCCTTCTTTCCTTCCTTGCACCAATCTATCCATCCCATATCTCCCTCCCTCCTTCCTTCCTTCCTTTCCATCCATCCATCCACCAATCTATCCCTTCGTTCCTTCCTTCTTTCCTTCCTTGCACCAATCTATCCATCCCATCTCTCTTCCTTCCTTCCTTCCTTTCCATCCATCCACCAATCTATCCCTTCGTTCCTTCCTTCTTTCCTTCCTTGCACCAATCTATCCATCCCATCTCTCTTCNTCCCTCCCTTCTCTCTTCCTTCCTTCCTTTCCATCCATCCACCAATCTATCCCTTCGTTCCTTCCTTCTTTCCTTCCTTGCATCAATCTATCCATCCCATCTCTCTTCCTTCCTTCCTTCCTTTCCATCCATCCACCAATCTATCCCTTCGTTCCTTCTTTCCTTCCTTGCACCAATTTAGCCATCCCATCTCTCTCCTTCCTCCCTCCCTCCCTCCCCTCCTTTTCCATCCATCCATCCATCCACCAATCTATCCCTTCGTTCCTTCCTTGCACAATCTATCCATCCCATATCTCCCTCCTTCCTTCCTTCCTTTCCATTCATCCATCCACCAATCTATCCCTTCGTTCCTTCCTTCTTTCCTTCCTTGCACCAATCTATCCATCCCATCTCTCTCTCCTCCCTCCCTCCCTCCCTCCCTCTCTTCCTTCCTATTCCTCCCTCCATCACATCTCTCCTCCCTCCCTTTCTTGGTAGCCCCCAACTTATAACCAGAGGACCGGAGTTTCCTTCATACTGCGTGTCATTCCTCTTGGGGAGGATTTGAGGTGCCAGAACCAACAGATGAATCCTAGAGCCAGCCATTCTTTCTCTCTGAGCCCCTCCCCCCCATGGGCCATGGGGCCAGGGGACCCAAACAGCTGAGCTCCTCCCGAGGAGCAAGAAGGCCCGGGAGGCCCCTGGTGTGGTGTCACCAGCCATGTCAAGTCTTCAGCGTTCTCCGCTCTTATCCTTGGAGAGGAACACAGCTGACGTTTACTCGGTCATTGCTTCCGTGGGATACAAATCACCCGGTGTGTCTGATTTAAATAGGTTGGGTTGATCCAGGCATCTCCGAGTGTGGCCAATTAATCCGCCAGACGAAGGTGGAGATGTGGAGCTAGGGAGAGAAGGAAGGGGGGGGGGCGAAGAAGGCGGCCAAATTCGGAGAGGGGGCCTCACCGTGGCTGGTTTTTATTGCTCCTTTTGGTGAGGGTTGAAATTTGCCTCCCAGGTCTTTCAAAACCCATTAATGGTCTTCCTCACCCACTTGGTTCCCTCCCTCCCTCCCTCTCTGTCTCCACTTGGCTTTCTGGAGCCATCTGGAGCAAGCCGAAAGCTTCAAGAGAGAAAAGAGGTAGATGTGAGTTGCCTAGAATCACCCCAAAATGGAGGCTGCAAATTGTGGGTCTGTAAGGGATGAAGAAGGAAGCTAAGCGATCAAGAGCAAGCGGGTTTTTGATAGAACCATCAGCTCCCTTGTGTCCCTCTTGACCTCTGTGAGGAGGTGGCCAAGAAGATGAAGGATAAAAGAATAACAGAGTTGGAAGGGGCCTTGAAGTTCTTCTAGTCCAGGGCTTTTCAACCTTTTCACCCATTGTACCACTTTTAGGATATGGCAACATCCGAGGACCACCAGTCGCCTAGCAAGGTGTCAAAAACTTGATGACCAAAAAAAAAAAAAGGAAAAAAGTGATAAAGCACAGGTAGTCCTCGACTTACAACAGTTCGCTTAGTGACTGTTTGAAGTTACAAAGGCACTAAAAAAAGTGCCCAAGGCACAGCCGAGCAAGACGCTTGTCCGCCCGGCGGCACTCTCATTCCCCTCCCGCTACCACTTTTCTAGGATGGTCGCGTACCACCTGCCAGGTGCCAATGTACCACAGGTGGTACCCGTACCACTGGTTGAAAAGCCCTGTTCTAGTCCAACCCCTGGCTCAAGCAGGAGACCCTATACCATTCCAGACCAATGACTGTCCAATCTCTTCTTAACCCCCCCCCCCAGTGATGGAGCATCCACAACTTCTGGAAGCAAGCCACTCCACTGATTATTGTCCTCACTGTTAGGAAGTTTCTCCTTAGTTCCAGGTTGCTTCGCTCCTTGATTAGTTTCCATCCGTTGCTTCTTCTCCTGCCTTCAGGACAAGGAGCTTGGCCCAAAACCAAAGACCTTGAACCAAGGACCAATATCATCTCCTTGATCTCCTGAAGGTTCTACAGAAAGAGAAAAGAGCTCCATGGAAGACCTCCTGGACCATCTTTTGACTTCTTCTTACACCTGGTTTCCACCTCTACGTAAAATCCCCCCCTTTTTTTAGTTCTGCTTCATTTCTGAAGGACTTTGAAGAAGTCCTGATAGCATCACGGAGACCATTTTGCTGACTCCAAGACCAACAGAGTTATCAGCCATTTTCAGCTGGAGTTAAGAGGAGCTGACTAAGCCCATCCTGAACTAAGTTCAGCCAAAACCCATGCACGCAATCCCAATGGATCTTGACAAGCATCTGTCTAAATACTGCTACCGGGACAGATCCTTTATCTCCCCAGCCCAGTGCTGGGCTGCATATCAAAACAACGAATGGTGGTTAGGAACAAGCAAAGAGAGAGAGACACACACACACACACACAAAGTGTTGAGGTTTTTAGGAGAAACCACAGATGTTTCAGAGCCTTTTCTGTCTTCCAATGTAAGCTTCAGGTCTCTTTTTGCTCACAAGCAATTGCTTAGGTTGGGGAAAAAAAAATGAGTAAGCATCTTTGCCGTTCAGAATAAATAATGCATGCCTACTTTTTTACTTAGCTGGCAGACAAGATCCTGTTGCTTGGGAAGAATCTGGAAAGGGAACTCCTGAGAGGACACGAGAGGTTCGCAAAATAAGAACGGGGAGGAGATTTCCTATCTGTTTCACAAATTTAGGTCTTTTCAGCCAAACTGACCAGCCCAAATTCACTGAACTCACCAGCTGTCAACCTCCAGTTCGAGTATCCGAATAAAAGTCCAGGATTATTTTAATCTCTGAAAAGCTTACCGTTTATTGAACGCGTGGCCTGGTAAAGGCGAGGTAAAACTACAATGTCAAAAAGATGCTGAGACTCTAGAAAGAGTGCAGAGAAGAGCAACAAAGATGATCAGGGGACTGGAGGCTAAAAGATAATAATGAACGGTTGCTGGAATTGGGTTTGTCTAGTCTAATGAAGAGAAGGACGAGGGGGGACAGGATAGCAGTGTTCCAATATCTCAGGGGCTGCCACAAAGAAGAGGGAGTCAAGCTATTCTCCAAGGCACCTGAAGGCAGGACAAGAAGCAACGGATGGAAACTAATCAAGGAGAGAAGCAACCTAGAACTAAGGAGAAACTTCCTGACAGTTAGAACAATTAACTGGTGGAACAACCTGCCTCCAGAAGCTGTGAATGCTCCAACACTGGAAGTTTTTAAGAAGAAACTGGACAGCCATTTGCCCGAAATGGTATAGGGCAGTGGTTCTCAACCTTTTTAATGCCGCGACCCCAACCAGTCGTAAGTCGAGGACTAAACCGGTCGTAAGTCGAGGACTAAACCGGTCGTAAGTTGAGGACTAAACCGGTCGTAGGTCGAGGACTACCCAACCGGTCGTAAATCGAGAACTTTCCCTGCCCGGGAGCGCCGCGCATGCGTGGTTCCGCCCCCTGCGCCGGCCGAGGCGTAGCTGGCAAGCGGCAGAGACGGAGCAGGCCAACCACCAGCTGGCCCAGCCCAAGGGAGGTAAGGCACCCGCCGGAAAAGGGGAAAAAAATGGCGGACAAAAAAAATGGCGGACAGCCTTGCTTGGCGACCCCCGTGAAATGGTCGATCGACCCCAAATGGGGTCCCGACCCACAGGTTGAGAACCACTGGTATAGGGTTTCCTGCCTGAGCAGGAGGTTGGACTAGATGACCTCCAAGGTCCCTTCCAACTTTATCATCATCATTATTATTATTAACAATGACTTTCCCAGCCAAACTCACTAGATGTCCACGGAGCTGATATAAACAAGTTCTCTTTGTTATGGGAACCGTCCGCTATTTCCTTCACACCTGCTAAAATGGCCTTGAAAGGCTTCCAGACTGCGGGCTCTCCGCAAGCTTTCCATAGAACTGGAAAGGTTTCGTTTCTCTAACTAACCCATTGGAAAACAACACCTGCCCCCATCCTTACTCTAAGGGCAAGATGAAAACAGAGAGGCATGTAGCTGCCGAATTTTCACTCTTGACACCTACAAAGTTGGAGATTTATCTGCCCTAAATATCTGCAGCAGAGGCAATATGGCGACATCCCCTTCCTACCTACAGTTTAACGCAGCAAGATAGGGAGAGGTATGGATGCTCTCATTTCATGCATGTGGAGGACGCTCCACGGAGGACAGCTCCATGGGGAAGGCACATCCTCTCTTTTGATCATCTGGATCACGGAAGGTCAGAGCAAGGAGAATGGAAAATTCTCCCCAGGGGTCTGCTTGGCTGCAAAAGACATCTCCCTTCGAATTCTATCATTGCCTTGATGGTCCTCCAGGTGAAGAACATCAAAGAAAAAGAACAACACCCTAACAGCCTGCGCCTGTCTTCCACACTGAAGGGACATCCTGCAGCCAACAAGGCTCCATGCACATTTGCACCACTCAGGTGAGCCTGAAGACACAGGTAAACCTCCAAATGGCTTCCAGGATCCTCTAAAAGGATGCAAATGAGCAGCTGTCTGCAAGGAGTATAAATCCTTCCGTTTCCCCCACCATCTGGTCAGAGCTGAAGAAGCTTCTTGGATGAGTAGTGAAACATCTTCAAAGAAAAAAAAGAAAGTCCAGTTGCCTCTTGAAAAAAGCACCTTTGGGACATCCAAGAAAAAGGCAGAGATTTCTATAGGATGACACGATGACCTGCTTGACGAACATCGCAACCAACACAGGCTCCATTATGGTTATAAATTGAGGACTACGAGGAAGGATGGGGCTACGTGGGTTATCTGTGAAGCCAGCCTATTGTGGCTTACTCAGCCAAACCTGCTCAGAACGTGGCTTGGTGTAACCCGTGAATTAAGGCCAAATTCAAATCTTCACCCCAACATTTACGATCAGTGCGTTGAATCAAGCTGGATAAAGGCCAAGCAGATACAGGCAAAACAAGATGCTAGTCTTGATTAAGATTAAACTGGGTTCCCCGTGGATGAATCTTTTTTGCAAATCGCGGCTTGTATGGAGAAACGTGCATAATGCAAATGAAAGAAAACTGATTCATTCCATAACCAAGTTAAACCTGTTGTATGAATGTAAGTGCGTATAGTCAAGGCCATGGTTTTCCCAGTTGCAATGTAGGGCTGTGAAAGTTGGACCCTAAGAAAGGCTGAGCGCCAAAGAATGGAGGCCTTTGAACTCTGGTGCCGGAGAAGACTCCTGCGAGTCCCCCGGACCGCAATCCGATCAAACCGGTCAGTCCTGGAAGAGATCAACCCCGACTGCTCTGTAGAAGGCCAGATCCTGAAGTTGAAACTCAAGTACTTTGGCCACCTAATGAGAAGGAAGGACTCACTGGAGAAGAGCCTGATGCTGGGAAAGATTGAGGGCAATAGAAGAAGGGGATGACAGAGAATGAGGTGGCTGGATGGAGTCCCTGAAGCAGCAGGCGTGAGCTTCAATGGACTCCAGAAGATGGCAGAGGACAGGAAGGCCTGGAGGAACGTGGTCCATGGGGTTGCGATGGGTCGGACATGACTTCGCAACTAACAACAACATGAATGTAAGTCCCTGGGTTCCTTCTTGGGTTCAGGTAAGTGAGACTGATTTCCAGATCAGTTAGGAAAACCCACAAGGACATGTGAACCATTTATCCAAACCATATTAAAACGCCCTCTCTGATGTCCTGCAATTAAGCCTTATCGGTGGCCACCTCAAGCAAAGGAGGGCTGGGCTCCAGCATCACCTGGAGAATTGCAGCCTGCCTGCTTCTTCCCTGCTCCTGCAAGGAATAAAGTCACTTTTTTTCTCCTGTCCTTTTTTTCTCCTCGAAAATAAATAAATGTAAAGGTAAACACTCTGAATGCCGGTTTGAAAATAAAGGTGGAAACGCATTTCCTCAGCAAACATGCTCTGTTTCACAGTAATTCAGACAATTTGTGGAAACCCGGCTGACAATTACAGAGGCTTTTAAGTGCTCAATGCTGGGCCAGCAAAATCGCTCTGGCTGTAAATTGTGTTAGTGCCACAATACAGATTCAGCAGGAGGAGGAGGAGGAGGAGGAGGAGGAGGAGGAGGAGGAGGAGGAGGACTCTAGGGTCCTTGGTGCTCTCTGAGCTGGGTTGTTTTCTTGCAGACATTTCATTCCCAAACTAGGTAATATCATCAGTGCTAGAAGGAAGGAAAGAAGGAAGGAAGGAGGAGGAGGAGGAGGAGGAGGAGGAGGAGGAGGAGGAGAAGGGGGATTGTGGGTCCTTTGTGCTCTCTGAGCTTGATTATTTTCTTCCAGACATTTCATGACCCAACTAGGTAACATCATCAGTGCTAGAAGGGAGTAGGAGTAGGAATAGGAGGAGGAGGACGACGACGACAACTGTGGAGTCTCTGGTACTATCTGAACTTGGTTGGTTTTCTGCAGATGTTTCATGACCCAACTAGGTAGCATCATCCGTGCTAGAAGGGAGAGGGGTCTGCGGAGAGGAGGAGGAGGAGGAGGAGGAGGAACCTGCTCAGCTGAGTCCTTTCTGCAGCCCCATGGAAACATTTGAGAATTTCGTTGGGTGACATCTGATAGTCAAGAAGGGGCTCAACAGCTCCCCCTCCCAAGAATTGGGGTCTACACCAAACTCAGACGACCAGCCCAAAGAATTTACATGCTCTCAGACTGCCTGGATGCTCAGCGAAGAGAAATGCCACTTTCTAAAGGCAAGAAAGAGCAAGGATCAGCGAATTTCTTATTTCTCCTCTTTCAAACTCAGATCCTGCAGCTGATCCTTCCTTGGGGATGATTTAGCTGTCAAGGGGGCCTCTTCTGGGTCTAGTCTGGGTGATCCCCTTCTGCTGTGATCCCTCTCTTCCTGCACAGCTTATCAAAGCAGTACAGGTAATCCTCGACTTACGACTTTTTCATTTAACAACAGTTCAATCTTACGACAGCCTTGGGAAAAGGGATTTACAAACTTTACTCCGGCTGACAACTAATATATACCACCTCCAGGGTCACGTAACCACGATTAGGGTGCCGGGAAATCAGCTCAGATTTACGACTGAGGTTCCACAGTCACACGATCTGCAGATTTCCAGCAAAAAAAAAAAATGCCCATTGGGGAAGATGGATTCCCTTACCGACTGCAGGGATTCATTTAACAACCACTGTAAGAATTGTTGTAAAATTGGTCACTAACAGGGAGGAAGGGAGGGAGGGAGGCAAGAAAGGAAGGAAGGAAAGAAGGAGGGAGATGGAAGGAAGGAAGGAAGGAAGGAAGGATGGAGGGAGGGAAGACAAGGTAAGGGAGGAAAGAAAGGAGAGAGAAAGGAAGGAAAGAAGGGAAGAAAGAGAAGGAAGGAAAGAAGGAAAGAAAGAAAGGAAACGGAAGAAAGAGAAGGAAGGAAAGAAGAAGGAAGGAAAGAAGGAAAGAAAGAAAGGAAGCAGGGAAGAGAAGGTAAGGGAGAAAGAAAGAAGGAGAGAGGGAGGGAGGAAGGAAGGAAGAGAGGGAAGGAAGGAAGGAAGGAAGGAAGGAAGGAAGGAAGGAAGGAAGGAAGGAAGGAAGGAAGGGAAGGGAAGGGAAAGAAAATTTCCAGAAACAAATTCGGGTACCTTCCTTGAGTAGCGCTACTTTGCAGTGAGCTGGTGAGGCTCCAACCCTCGGAGGGAGGAGGACTGTGCCACTGGCCAGCCTCTCCCCCGCCAGGATGCCCACCCTCTGAGTCCAGCACAATTTCCTCTCAGAAATGCGTCCTGGGTGTCTCTGCAGAGGGCTGCAGGGCTGTCTCTCCGAAGGAAGGACGGGGGGGGGGGGAGAAATTCATTAACTTCCCCATTTTAATGGGATGTTATCCAATTTCGCCTTCCCCGTCTAATGGGCAAACCCAAACTCAATTACCGTTAACTTCTCCAAAGTTCCCCCTCTGCCTGCCTTCCACAAGCCACTCAACAGCCGGGAAGGGAAAAAATCCAAGGAGTATCCTTTGAGGATGCTCTCTCCCTAAGAGGTGGGCTTAGTAAGACCTTCAGACCCTCCCTACAAAAAGCAGGTGCAGGTGCCCATTAGGGGTGAAAAGCCCCAGAGGGCCCCCTCATCTCTCCATCCAGACACCCCCAGAAGCTAGGAAACTCCCCAGCTGGGAGGGGGAGGCACTCCTTGTCACAGGCACATGGCAGAGATGGCTTAATTGCTGGCACGTTGTGTATTCTGGCACAAGGCTGCCTCTGGGCTAGACAGCTTTTTTCCTTTCCGTGTTCTTCTAATTGGCGGCCCGGGATTCCTGCAGAGGTCTCTTTCTTCACACACACACACACCCCACACACAGACAACTCTACTGGGTGGCAATAAAAGAAGGGCAATAAGAGCATCTGGACGCCACGAGCAGATGTGCAGAGACGCGAAAAGCAGACCTTCAGCCCTGCACACTTGCGCTTTGCTAATTGCGCAGCGCTGAGCCAGTAATTTCACCCATGCTTCAGGAAGGGGACGCGAGAAGAACCGCGGTGGTACCGAGATAGACTGCTTCGGGAGATGGGTGCTCCCTCTGGCATGGCTGCCAGCAGGCGCAACTCACCGGAGAATCAGACTGCAGGCATTCCTCATTTAGTGACAGCCTCGTTTAGCAGTTATGACCCGTCTAATCAGCAATTCCTGCCCTCGACACACCAAGGCCAGAGAGACGCCCTTTCTTGTTTAATACCAAATAAGTAAACAATGCAGGAGAGGGGTCTCTGGTGGTGCAATTTTTGGGGGGTATAGTATGGAGAGAAGATGAAGAGAACAAAAGAGGGAGGGAAGGAAGGAAGGAAGGAGGAAGAGATGTGATGGATGGAGGGAAAGGAAGGAAGGAAGGAAGGAAGGAAGGAAGGAAGGAAGGAAGGAAGGAAGGAAGGAAGGAAGGAAGGAAGGAAGGAAGGAAGGAGAGGGGATGGAGGGAGGGAGGGAAGGAGGGAAGGAAGGAGGGAAGGAAGAAATGATGGGATGGATGGATAGAAAGGAAGATGGGAGGCAGGGAGGGTAGAAAAGAAGAAGTGATGGAATGGATAGATGGAAAGGAAGAAGGGAGGCAGAGAAAGGAAGGAAGGAAGGAATGATGGGATAGATAGATGGAAAGGAAGAAGGGAGGCAGGGAGGGAAGAAAGGAAGGAAGGAGAGATGTGATGGAGGGAGGGAAGGAAGGAAGAAATGATGGGATGGATAGATGGATGGAAAGGAAGAAAGGAGACAGAGAAGGAAGGAAGAAGTGATGGGATGGATAGATGGAAAGGATGGAGGGAAGGAAGGAAGAAGTAATGGGATGGATAGATGGATGGAGGGAAGGAAGGAAGGAAGGAACGATGGGATGGATAGATGGAAAGGAAGAAGGGAGACAGGAAAGGAAGGAAGGAATGATGGGATGGATGGATGGAAAGGAAGAAGGGAGGCAGGGAAGGAAGGAAGGAATGATGGGATGGATAGATGGATGGATGGAAAGGAAGAAGGGAGGCAGGGAAGGAAGGAAGAAGTGATGGGATGGATAGATGGATGGAGGGAGGGAAGGAAGGAAGGAAGGAAGGAAGGCCGCCAGCACTACAGCAAAAGAAAGCATATTTTGCAGTTTCCAATAAAGAAACTGTCCAGTCAGAGAATATGGAATCAATTAGTAAAGCCAGCGAAATCCTTGCAAAACAGTAATTACTCATGTCAGTAGATTCCACCGCAATTAGGCTGAGCAGGAAGCAAGTTGCCTGGGACACAAGTCAGGATTTAAGGGGCAGGAAGGAAAAACCGTGTGGTCTGCATTGCCGGGCGCTGCTGGTGCCAAAAGCCACAATTCTCTCCTCTGACAACCCTGGCTGAGTGATTTTGTGATGGATGAAGCTGGCCCAGAGGTCAAACCTACCCAAAGAAACCTGGTTCTTAAGTCTAGAGCAACGTGTGAATTGAGAAACAGGGCTGGAAAGTTAAAAGTCACCACCACAAAACTCCTTCCAGCTTAATCTAGCATCTCCGAAAAGTTTTTTCTTTTTTTCCTGTCTCATTCTGCTCCTCCCAAGCATCTTTCATTGCAGATCTCAACAAGAATTTGATCAATATGGAATCCAGCTCAGATTAAAAACCCCAAGAAGGAATCCTTAAAAGCCACCAGCAGTAAATTTAGAAGGAAATAATTTAAGAAGCAATCCTTAAAGGCAGGGGTCTTCAAACTCGGCCCTTTGATGACTTGTGGACTTCAACTCCTGGCTGAGGAATTCTGGGAGTTGAAGTCCACAAGTCATCAAAGGGCCGAGTTTAAAAGCCCCTGCTTAAAACCAATCTATGCCAAATCTATATTCTATATAAAAATGTAAATGTTTGTTTGTTCAAAATCTTAAATCTCCGAAAGTTTTTCACCGATTGCTTCGAAATTTTGACACAACGTTGCCTTCGAATACGCACGTGTTTTTATATACCTATATTATATAGATGTCACACCTGTGACAGGTAAAAACATGCTTTTTTGAAATCACCATCAACAAAGCTCAGGGCCAATCTTTAGAATTGTGCGGTTTAGATCTAGACACGGATTGCTTCTCACATGGACAATTATATGTTGCGCGTTCTAGAGTTGGCAAACCAGGCAATCTCTATATCTGCACAGACAATGGAACAACAAAAATATTGTATACCCACAAGCATTGTGAAATTAAACATATTACAAACGTGCGCTTTCTCTTTTCTTTCTTTTCCATTTAACCAGACTGAGCCACAGCAACGCGTGGCCGGGTACAGCTAGTTTAGAATAAAGTAATTTAAAAAACAAACCTTAAAAACAACCTGTGCTAAATTGAGAAGAAAATAATAATTCTTGCCAGAACTAACTTTGGGAAATTCACCCTCTTCTAAGCCCTTACACCTCTTATTTTTTAAAGATGACTATAAAAAAAAAAAAAGGAAAAATCAGAGAAGACACCGTGAATGAAAATCCCACTGGGTAAATGGAACCTCCATAACCGCAGGCAGGCTACCTGACCGTCAACCAAATCCTCCTTCAGCGACCGTTTCGTTTAGCAAACCTTTATTTTATTCATTTGCCCATTTTGGAAACCACCCGCCTCCCTCACAGAAGGATCCTGGGTGGCATGCGAACCAAATCTTAAAAGATAAAGATATAAAATTTAAATGTGAATTAAAAAACAATTCTTTGCAGTTAAAGTGGAGATTAAAAAGTCAGTTTACAACTTATCCTCGCTTTAACGACCAATTGCAGGCCTGCAAAGCAGGGGAAAGCTGGAACGGGACCCATAGCGCAGTCACGGTTTCGCTGAGCTTCGCTTAGTGACCGAGTTGCCGGTCCCAACTGTGGTCGCTAAACGAGGACTGCCTACCTCGCTTACTTGGGAGCCAATCTTGGAAGCCACCCATAATTAAAAAAAAAATTAGAAGGTGCAGAAATGGACAGACTTACTATGAGGTTGAAAGAAAAAGAAGAAACAGAATAAACTTGGGACTGATTTTACCAATGGCTGGAGAAAAGAATAAAGGGTCAGCAATTTAAATTTGCATTAGTGAACGATAAACCTGTCGGATAAACTGAATTATGTGAAAAAAGTTAATAAAAACTTTACCAAAACTGAATTGTATGAAAAAAGTTAATAAAAACTTTGCAAAAAAAAAAAAGGAAAGAAAAGGAGAGGTGAGAATCCTTGCAAACAGAGAAGGAAAGTTTTTGGTTTTTCTTTTTTTTCAAAATGAGCGGCAGCCAAACGAGCGAGCAATGAATTAATGCGCTGCGGATCACGTCCAATTTTTTCCGCTCTGCGTGGCCAGGAAAGCAAGGGCTAAAATGCATCAGAGCATACACCTTTACATTCAAAAAAATAAAAAAAAAGAAATGAGGAAGGGAAGAGATACCCAGCCTTATATTTCAAACTTCTCAGGAACAGTTTTATATCCCACTTTTAAAGCTCGGGGTATAAAAGAAGCCGTAAAATTAAGTAATAAAGCCAAAATTGCTGCAGAAAAGGGAGGGTGGGATGGGGGCTTAGTAGCCAGTTGCGGTGTGTCCAGTTTCCACTTTTACTATTTTTGCCAATTTCTCCCCCTCAACTTACAACGGTCCATTTAGCGACCGTTCGAAGTTAAAACGGCACTGGGAAAAAAGGGACTGAGGACCGGGTTTTTTTCACACCGCCGTTGCGGCGCCTACCCCCATGGATCACGTGATCAAAATCCTCACGCCTGGCAACTGATTCATATTTACGACGGTCGCAGTGTCCCGGGGTCACGTGATCCCCCTTTGCCACCTCCTCAGAAGGAAAGTCCACGGGGGAAAGCCAGATTCACATAACAACCGGGTTACTAACTTATCAACTGCTGGGATTCGTTTAACAACGGGGCCAGGAAAGTCGTAGAGCGGGGCAAAACTCACTTGACTTGTCTTGCTTCGCGACGGAAATTGTGAGCTCTGTTAAGTCGTTAAGTCAAGGACTATGACAAGGGATGTGGCCAATGAGTGAACTGCAGTCCTTGTTTAGCGACTGCCTCATTTAGTGACGGTTTGCAGTTAGGAGGAGGATGGGAAAAGTAACTCTGCCACCAGCGCTCGGATGATCCCTGCCCATCTGTAAGCGAAGGAAAGATGAGGAGATCTTGTGATCTTCCACTTAGCCGCTGCTTTGCTCGACGATCAAGTTGCCAGTCCCTATTGTGGTCGCTAGGAAAGGACTCCCTGTTCGTGCAGGCCACAAAACTTCCTACACACTGCTGAAAAGGCGAAAGCTGGACCACCACAGGTGCAGCTGTGTAGGTGAGATTCAGCCTTAGAAGGTGCAACAGGGATTATGCTGGGCTCAAGCAAGCGAGCCAAGCGACATTTTACAAAGCAAGGCTTTCTCTTCTTTGCTTTACCTTCATTTCCATCCCCCCTGCCTCAACTCAGGTATCCTGGGGCCATCTGCGTCCCTCCCCAAAGTCTCAGATTGCACCACTGCTCTTCTAAACCTCCTTGAGGGCTCTGAAGGCCATCTATCCCACCCCCGGACTGTTGCGTTTTTACGACTACACTGTACAGCTTAGGGGGCTGCACGAACCAGGGTCAACAGGACCCCCCAGAGTTGGCAGGAAGAGTTGGGTGCCTCTAGAGGGGGAGGGGAGCCACACCACAACATTCCCGGTGAACCGCCTACTTCCAAAGGGCCGCAAGCTGGTGTTGGGGACGGAGGCAGCGAGCCAAGCTGCAGACACACACAGTGAATGAGCAGCTGATTAGGGTTCTGGCAGCGAAGGGTTTAAAAATAGAAGAGGCAAACAGCTGTAATTAATTAGCTGGATTGGCAGCTGGGAGGGAGGGGGGGGAACTGTCCGAAACCGTGAGCCAGACGGAAAAGAACCCCTTGTTGTCGTTGTGTTTTGTTACAGATTCCTGACTGGTTTGCCATGCCTGCACCTCTGCGTGGCTGCCTGCTGAAACAGGCAGGGTTGTGGCGGGCAAATCAGAGGAATGCCTGTCACACACACAGTGCCATTTCAAGAGACAGTGCAGGCTCACTGTTGAGGCATGCAGGAAAAGACACAGGAGGGGCTGTCTAAATTATAGGGATAATTTGCAAATGTGCAAACAGCAGCCAGCATAAAATGTGGGTTTTTGAAGGCGGAAAGGAAAGGAATGGAAAGGAAAGGAAGAAATTAAGAAAGGAGAGAAAGAAAAATAAAGGAGATAGGAAAGATAAGAGAATGAAAGAAAAAGGAAGGAAGGAAGGAGAAAGGGAGAAAGGAGAGAAAGAAATGTAGATGAGGGAGACAGGGAGGAGAGATAAGAGAATGAAAGAAAAAGGAAGGAAAGAAGGGAGGAAGGGAATAAAAGAAAAAAGCAAGAGGGAAGAAGGAAAAGGAGGAGGAAGGAAGGAAGGAACGAAGGAAGGAAGGAAGGAGAAAGGGAGAAAGGAGAGAAAGAAATGTAGATGAGGGAGACAGGGAGGAGAGATAAGAGAATGAAAGAAAAAGGAAGGAAAGAAGGGAGGGAAGGAGGGAGGGAAGGAGGAAGGGAATAAAAGAAAAAAGCAAGAGGGAAGAAGGAAAAGAAGAAGGAAGGAAGGAAGGAAGGAAGGAAAGAAGGAAAGAAGGAGAGAAAGAAGTGTAGATGAGGGAGATAGGGAGATAAGAGAATGAAAGAAGGGAGGGAGGGAAGGAGGGAATAAAAGAAAAAAGCAAGAGGGAGGAAGGAAAAGGGGGAAGAATGAAGGAAGGAAGGAAGGAAGGAAGAAAAGAAATATTTTGCCTACCCTTGCTATTTTATCCTCTCCAGACCTCCCTCTATTTCTTCAGATTATCTAGAGAGGTCCCAGACTCTCAAACAGGCTGGGCTCAATCTCTGAATCTCCCATCCTTGCTAAACTACAATGTCCATCATTCCTTACAACTGTCCATGCTGGCCCGGCTGTGGGAGATGGGTTCCAGAACACCCAACTGCTCAGACCCGGGAGCTGGCTGTTCCGTTTGAGGTAGAAGTCAACATTTGCTTTACTTCGGGCTGAAACCTGGACAGGTGAGCAGGGTGGAGCCTGCTTACTTTTCAGGTGTGGTTCATTCATTTTCAGGTCCCGGAGCTGAAGGCTGGACCAGGAAACTGATGGGAAAAAAAACCCTTTTTTTGTGCCATTGAGATGGAGATGCCGTGTTATCGCCAGCAGCTGGACTGAATGGGATATATATTTTTTTTTATTGTAGGAGTGAAAAAAAATCATGGCTAGCTTAGAAGCCAACTTAAGCCTTTGAGGGGTTGCATCGGGACCCCCAGAGACAGCTGCGAAGAGCCCAGGGACCCTCCATGCCCCAACACAGCCTGTCTCCAAGGGGCTGAGCCACGAGCGGCCTTGGCTACAGTTGAGGAGAGAGAGAAACACACCCCCCCCCAAAAAAAGCAGGACGAGGCTGGCTCTCCCCTTCTTCCTGTCCTGCAAAGTGGCCGCGGAAACCAGGCGTTTTGCTTTGCACAATAAATGTGAAGATTTATTCCTTTCATTAAAAGCTTCTTTAATTTCCCTCTGCCCTGCCCCCCCCCACTTTGCAAATCCCATCGTGGGATATATTTTATGCACCTAATTATGCACAGGGCCCAGAAGGGAAGCGATGGGAAGCTGGAACTGGGGGGAGGGGGGAGGAACCTGAGGACGGGGGGGGTGAGTTCACATATGGGAGGGGGGCAAAATCAATGCTTCCCTCAGATCCCCCCCCCCAAAAAAGCTCCTTGTCTCCCACTGGTCTTTAAGAGGGTGCCGGAGAGCTGAGCATCAAAATGAACATAAAACTTTCTCTTGCCTGAATCTTCTGCAAAAACTGGACTTTTGACGTACAGAGAGTCCCCGACTTACGACTTTCCATTCATCGACTATTCAAAGTTGCGACATGCTGGGAAAAAAAGTGACTTACGACCAGTCCTTGCACTTACGACGGCTGCAGGGTCCCTGCGGTCGATGTCCGGAAGCTTGACGTCTGCCAGGCATTCGTGATGGCTGCAGCGAGTTGCGATTGTGTGTTCTCCATTTGCGACCTCAGACAAGCCCAGGGCATAATGAGGGAAGCCCCGATTCGCTTAACGACGGCACGGTTCGCTTAGCGATGGCCGCAAAAAGATCACAAAGCTGAATGCGGCTCACAACGACTGTGCATAAAGGTAACAAAATGCAGGTAGCGACCACAGCCAGAACCCAAAATTTCTGCAGTTAAGTGAGGCCTTTGTTGAGTTTTGTCTCCTTTTATGACCTGTCTTGTCGTTAAGTGAATGACTGCAAGTTGATGAGTGAGTAACCCGGTTGTTAAGTGAATCTGGCTTCCCCATTGCTCGTCAGAAGGTCACAAAAGGGGACTGATCACGTGACCCCGGGACAATGCGAGCGTCATAAATGTGAGTCGGTGGTCCGGCGTCTTGAATTTTGATCATGGGGATGAGGGAAAGGGTGTAACTGTGAAAAAACCGCTCCCGAGTCTCTATTTTCAATGCCCGTTGTAACTTGGAACGGTCACTAAATGAACTGTGGTAAGTGTAAATGAACATGAACTGATTAGCAACGGAGTTTCTGGCCAAAATCCTGCTAAGAGCGCCAGGTCCCGAACGGAGGGTCCCCTGGAAGGGGGAGACCCCCTTCAGAAGACCCATCTGGCTTCTCCTGCTGCCTCGCACTCGCTACCAGATCCGCCTCTCCCCCCCACCCCCGGTCCGCCATCCCACTCTTCGGAGAGCTGTCGCCTTGGCAGCTGCAGC
>NW_015389105.1:114427-133878 GCF_001527695.2 Protobothrops mucrosquamatus | reverse complement strand
AAACAAAATCACATGAGGCCATATTAATGAGGAGTAAAAAAAAAAAAAGCAAAGTCAAGGCGGCAGTTAAATGCACACAAAATATCTGAGGCTGTAGCAGTATTCTTGACTTTGTTGGCCCCATCTTGTGGACAACCACACGTATATCTATACAGAAAGAGAGAGATTTGTTGCTCTTGTTCACAACTGATAGTTTCCCACATCATGTTTCCTCTGCTGGATCTAGTGGGATGGGTTGATATAAGCAGGAGACAGTCTTTCCAATTGTAACATATATACACCTGTCCTCAACTTAAAACCACAGCTGAGCCCAAAATTTCCACTGTTAAGCAAAACAGTTAATGAAAATTTGTCCCATTTTACATCCTTTCCTGCCACAGTTATTAAGTGAATGAGATGCAGTTGTTAAGTTAGTAACACCATTGTTAAGTGAATCTGGCTTCCCCATTGATCATGTGATCAAAATGTGGGCGCTTGGCAACAACTGATTCATATTTATGATGGTCGCAGTATGCTGGGGTCATGTGATCCCCTTTTGTGACCTTCTGACAAGCAGAGTCAATGGGGAAGCAGATGCACTGAACAACTGTGTTACTAATCTAACAACTGTAGTGACTCACGTAATAGCTGTGGCAAGACAGGTTGTAAAATGGGACAAAAGTCTCTTAACAACTGACTCACTTAGCAACAGAACCTTTGGGCTTAATTGTGGTTGTAAGTTGAGGACTTATAGCGCATACTCCTCCCCCTGTATCAGGACTCTTTTAGTTTTATGAAAAATAGCATGAGAAAATAGCTCCTTATATCAAAAGACAGATGCCAACACTCCCCACTGCAGAAGTTGTTTCACACTTATAAATATATCCATCCAAGCCATGTTGCAACAGAGATCTTTGGGTGACCGAGCTAAATTTGATCAGTGACACCAAGATTAATTTCTTAAGTGTACCTCGGTATGTTTGTACAATAAAATGCATAACACTCTCTTGTATGTTCCGGCTTTGTCTGTTTCCTTCTCTTCTCTAAATGTTCAACAGGTCAGTGAAAGCAATACACATGCACAAACACACACAATCTTGTATTAGAAACTATAACAGTTATTTATGGAGATTTGGACAAAAGGCTGTGATGTAAGAAAATGGAAAGCCATAAAAAGCGCTTCCCTTTCCTAAATTATTTTGTAGTGTGCAGTGTCAAAAAAAACCCCTGAAATTCTTGATGGCTCAGTTGCTTCTTCTGATCCCTGGAGAGAGAGAGAGAGAGAGAGAGTACCAAGAAACCTGTTGCACTCAATGGGGATGTTGTAAACAACGGGGGTACTTTGGCTACTGTCTAATTTCATGTGCAAACAGATAAAATGGAGTCCTTTCTCCAATAGAGCCCTTCAGTTGTTGGTGGAAAGCTCACACGGTGATTAGAATTGGGTCACGGAAGATGTCATTAATTATAGGTGACTGGTTTTCTCCTCCGAGGACAGCTCGGAAACCTCTCCCCCCCCTCCAATCCTCGTCTCTTTCCCCCCTCCCCCTGCCGCCATCCCAGCTCATCTTAGAGCGTTGTTGAACGTTTTCCTTCACTCATCTCAACTTGAGTTGATGGGAAAGGCTTTTATTCCACCTCTCGGAGAGGTAATGAAATACTTCTGTTGTTCCCTGTTCTTGGCTGAGCCGGTGCACACAACAGAAAGGAGGAGGGGGAGAAGCCCAAGGGCCCTGATTAATGGCTACTAATTAGCAATGTTAATGACCAGGTGTCCAAGAGCATGGCTCGCTCTTCGCAGCATGGAGCCCGATTCTCAATGGTGACCCTTCGCCTGAGCTGCCAATAATGCAGCTACGGCTCCCTCATTACACCCAGGGGAGAAGCAGGGAGGCCGGAAAGCTTGAGAAGGAGGTCTCTTTCTTTGGCTCTAGTGAATCTTCCATTAATTAAGGTCAGCATTTGGGGGCCCTCTCACGTTCCCCCCCCTCCTCTGTCACCACTTTCCTTCTGCCCCGAAAGAGCTTAGAGGTGAAGATGCGGAAGGAGAATTGGGAGAATGAAAAAAAAATGCCAATTTGAAGACTTCTTTGTAAGGGAAGTTCTCTGTTGCTCTGCTTCCCCCCCCCTTCCCATCCACCGGCCTCTCTAAAAATCAGGAGCTGATACCCCAAAAGTTTTGCACTTTCTTGTTCCCATTTTTTGTCAGCAGGAACTAACTAACTTGCCCGTGATTCCCAAACATGCTTGAAAAGTATAATTTTGAAGCTGAAAACACTTGCAGACATGCAAAAGAAAGCTTTGAAAAGTAAAGCATTAATAGGCATTAAAAATGACACCGCCACCACCCAAAAAATCCCCCATCCCGCCAAACCAAGTCCAGTGATTTGGGGAAAACATCCACCCCCGTTTTATAAGCACCAGTTTTTAGCAGATGATTATCTGACAGTTAAATCAAGCCCAGGTAAATTAAGAAGAAGCCACGTGGCCTTTCTTTACAAGTAAACCTTGGGTTTTGGATGTTTCCTCTCATTCGTTTTAAAATGGGGCACAGTGGGCTAATTCTGCACAGAAACTTCTTTGTTTTTAATTATAGGCGTGGCTGATAGGTTTTGCTGATGTGGCATGGAGTACTTGGGGTTCTCCAAAATCTTAGAGTATTGCAGGGGCTGTTTTTGCCTCCCCCCTTTTTTTACATCTCGTTCAGACTAAACGATGCTGACTTCATGCACACCCAATCTGGAATTTCATTGTACACCACTGGGTGGCTTGAACTTTTGGTAAAAAGGAAACAAGCCATTATCTCTAACAGTCCTCGGCTTAAAACCCATGTTTGAAATTACATGGACACTGAAAAAAAGTGACATGACCGTTGTTCACACTTATGACCGGTGCAGCCTTCCCCGTGATCATGTGATCACTTTTCTCAACCCTCTGACAATGGGGAAGCCAGATTAATAATAATAATAATAATAATAATAATAATAATAATAATAATAATAATAATAATAATAATAATAATAATAATAATAATAATAATAATAATAATAGTAATAATAATAGTAATAATAGTAATAATGATGATGATGATAAAGTTGGAAGGGACCTTGGAGGTCATCTAGTCCAACCCCCTGCTCAGGCAGGAACCCTATACCATTTCAGACAAATGGCTGTCCAGTCTCTTCTTACAAACTTCCAGTGTTGGAGCATTCACCGCTTCTGGAGGCAGGTTGTTCCACTGGTTAATTGTTCTAACTGTCAGGAAGTTTCTCCTTAGTTCTAGATTTACTTAAAAACTGTGTTACTAACTTAACAACGTAGTGATTCCCTTAACAACTATGGCATAATGGGCCAAAACTCACTTAACAACAGAAATTTTGGGCTCAATTCTGATCATAAGTTGAGGACTACCTGTACAAGGAATTCATCTTCTTGTGAAATTTTGTTTTGTTTTGTTTCGTTTTGGGAAGGGTGGGCAACATGGAAGCCATGTTCAACTAAAATAATGCTTCTCAAACATTTTAATCTCCCTATCCCTTTTCCTTGAGAATCCCAAAGAGCATTGGTTTAGCTATGTTGTATCTATCGATATTTACTACATTAGAAATTAAAACTGAGAAATGTGAAAATGTTTATTTATTTGACTTGGCAGACTCACGGAAAAGCTCCTGAGGACTCTTTAGAACACAACTGTACGTTTTAATTGATTGCTAAGGCAAATCCTGCATAAACTTCCTGAACATGGAAATTAAAAGAATGTGCAGACTCTCTTAGGTTTATATGATCCCTTTTGCTGGGGTC
Source organism: Protobothrops mucrosquamatus (assembly GCF_001527695.2). Lineage (NCBI taxonomy): Eukaryota > Metazoa > Chordata > Lepidosauria > Squamata > Viperidae > Protobothrops > Protobothrops mucrosquamatus. The sequence goes on along the minus strand of NW_015389105.1, from coordinate 130,098 downwards.
ATACCACACAGTAAACCTTAAATCCTTAGACAATAGCACCATTGCTGAATTCATGTAACCTACAGGTAGTTCTCAAATTACGACCATAATGGAGCTTAACCATTATGACTGTAAGTCAGAACGGTCATAAAACAGGTTAGGCACATGGATTTTATATTTTTTTTACAGCGGTCATTAAGTGAAACTGGTGATCATTAAATGAATATAGAGATTGTAAAGCAAAATGCCATGATTGTTTGGTGAAGACCACATACTGTAAGTTCTCTAAGAGAACTCTTTGAGACTGAAAAGAAAAGAGTGTATCTCAAAACATCACTAAGAAAAAGAAATTGATGTTTTCAAAGTCAGGATTACCTTGAAACAGGGTGGCTAGTCCTTCAGTTTTGCAATCTAGAAAAAAACCAAGGTCCAACAATTCATCCCGCTTTAATACATTCATTCATAAATTAGGGTGGGGTGGGAGAGTTACCTATTTAGTTGCCCATTCTGAATCCCAACCCCTCACTTCTCAAAATGAAACCTAATTAAAAGAACTTTGTATGACTCTTGCTTCCTTAATCCTGCTCTGCTCTTAAGGACTTGACAAATCCCTTATTCTTTCATATCACTTCCCTTTGAAGGGACAGCACTGGGAAGTGTCACTTGAACATTCTCCTACTCTATGTGGCATTTCTAACTCAGACTTTATGTTGCAGAACAAGACAAGGATTGAAAAGCTCTAGGTTCACATCACAAAACAGTTCTATTTCTCAGCTGTTGTTTTATTTCCATCTTTTTGACTGGCCATGGATGAAACCTTCACTTCGAGTTATTTTTGTTTCATGAGAGGAAGGAAGGAAGGAAGGAAGGAAGGAAGGAAGGAAGGAAGGAAGGAAGGAGGGAGGGAGAGTAGGGGAAGGGAAGGGAAGGGAAGGGAAGGGAAGGGAAGGGAAGGGAAGGGAAGGGAGAAGACTGAAAAGGACAAAGCATGAAATAATGAATGTATTCCATGTTGAAAACTAAATTAAATGGAAGATGGGGAAACTGCTGTATTGAGGTCATAATAAGATTAAAGTAGCCTCCCTCAATAAATTGAACATTGTCCCCAGAATTATAATCTGGACANAAACAAAATCACATGAGGCCATATTAATGAGGAGTAAAAAAAAAAAAAGCAAAGTCAAGGCGGCAGTTAAATGCACACAAAATATCTGAGGCTGTAGCAGTATTCTTGACTTTGTTGGCCCCATCTTGTGGACAACCACACGTATATCTATACAGAAAGAGAGAGATTTGTTGCTCTTGTTCACAACTGATAGTTTCCCCCATCATGTTTCCTCTGCTGGATCTAGTGGGATGGGTTGATATAAGCAGGAGACAGTCTTTCCAATTGTAACATATATACACCTGTCCTCAACTTAAAACCACAGCTGAGCCCAAAATTTCCACTGTTAAGCAAAACAGTTAATGAAAATTTGTCCCATTTTACATCCTTTCCTGCCACAGTTATTAAGTGAATGAGCTGCAGTTGTTAAGTTAGTAACACCATTGTTAAGTGAATCTGGCTTCCCCATTGATCATGTGATCAAAATGTGGGCACTTGGCAACAACTGATTCATATTTATGACGGTCGCAGTATGCTGGGGTCATGTGATCCCCTTTTGTGACCTTCTGACAAGCAGAGTCAATGAGGAAGCAGATGCACTGAACAACTGTGTTACTAATCTAACAACTGTAGTGACTCAATAGCTATGGCAAGACAGGTTGTAAAATGGGACAAAAGTCCCTTAACAACTGACTCACTTAGCAACAGAACCTTTGGGCTTAATTGTGGTTGTAAGTTGAGGACTTATAGCGCATACTCCTCCCCCTGTATCGGGACTCTTTTAGTTTTATGAAAAATAGCATGAGAAAATAGCTCCTTATATCAAAAGACAGATGCCAACACTCCCCACTGCAGAAGTTGTTTCACACTTATAAATATATCCATCCAAGCCATGTTGCAACAGAGATCTTTGGGTGACCGAGCTAAATTTGATCAGTGACACCAAGATTAATTTCTTAAGTGTACCTCAGTATGTTTGTACAATAAAATGCATAACACTCTCTTGTATGTTCCGGCTTTGTCTGTTTCCTTCTCTTCTCTAAATGTTCAACAGGTCAGTGAAAGCAATACACATGCACAAACACACACACAATCTTGTATTAGAGACTATAACAGTTATTTATGGAGATTTGGACAAAAGGCTGTGATGTAAGAAAATGGAAAGCCATAAAAAGCGCTTCCCTTTCCTAAATTATTTTGTAGTGTGCAGTGTCAAAAAAAACCCTGAAATTCTTGATGGCTCAGTTGCTTCTTCTGATACTTGGAGAGAGAGAGAGAGAGAGAGAGAGAGAGAGAGAGAGAGAGAGAGAGAGAGAGAGAGAGAGAGAGAGAGAGAGTACCAAGAAACCTGTTGCACTCAATGGGGATGTTGTAAACAACGGGGGTACTTTGGCTACTGTCTAATTTCATGTGCAAACAGATAAAATGAAGCCCTTTCTCCAACAGAGCCCTTCAGTTGTTGGTGGAAAGCTCACACGGTGATTAGAATTGGGTCACGGAAGATGTCATTAATTATAGGTGACTGGTTTTCTCCTCCGAGGACAGCTCGGAAACCTCTCCCCCCTCTCCAATCCTCGTCTCTTTCCCCCCCTCCCTGCCGCCATCCCAGCTCATCTTAGAGCGTTGTTGAACGTTTTCCTTCACTCATCTCAACTTGAGTTGATGGGAAAGGCTTTTATTCCACCTCTCGGAGAGGTAATGAAATACTTCTGTTGTTCCCTGTTCTTGGCTGAGCCGGTGCACACAACAGAAAGGAGGAGGGGGAGAAGCCCAAGGGCCCTGATTAATGGCTACTAATTAGCAATGTTAATGACCAGGTGTCCAAGAGCATGGCTCGCTCTTCGCAGCATGGGGCCCGATTCTCAATGGTGACCCTTCGCCTGAGCTGCCAATAATGCAGCTACGGCTCCCTCATTACACCCAGGGGAGAAGCAGGGAGGCCGGAAAGCTTGAGAAGGAGGTCTCTTTCTTTGGCTCTAGTGAATCTTCCATTAATTAAGGTCAGCATTTGGGGGCCCTCTCACGTTCCCCCCCCCTCCTCTGTCACCACTTTCCTTCTGCCCCGAAAGAGCTTAGAGGTGAAGATGCGAAAGGAGAATTGGGAGAATGAAAAAAAAAATGCCAATTTGAAGACTTCTTTGTAAGGGAAGTTCTCTGTTGCTCTGCTTCCCCCCCCCCTTCCCATCCACCGGCCTCTCTAAAAATCAGGAGCTGATACCCCAAAAGTTTTGCACTTTCTTGTTCCCATTTTTTGTCAGCAGGAACTAACTAACTTGCTTGTGATTCCCAAACATGCTTGCAAAGTATAATTTTGAAGCTGAAAACACTTGCAGACATGCAAAAGAAAGCTTTGAAAAGTAAAGCATTAATAGGCATTAAAAATGACACCGCCACCACCCAAAAAATCCCCCATCCCGCCAAACCAAGTCCAGTGATTTGGGGGAAACATCCACCCCCGTTTTATAAGCACCAGTTTTTAGCAGATGATTATCTGACAGTTAAATCAAGCCCAGGTAAATTAAGAAGAAGCCACGTGGCCTTTCTTTACAAGTAAACCTTGGGTTTTGGATGTTTCCTCTCATTCGTTTTAAAATGGGGCACAGTGGGCTAATTCTGCACAGAAACTTCTTTGTTTTTAATTATAGGCGTGGGCTGATAAGTTTTGCTGATGTGGCGTGGAGTACTTGGGGTTCTCCAAAATCTTACAGTATTGCAGGGGCTGTTTTTGCCTCCCCCCTTTTTTTACATCTCGTTCAGACTAAACGATGCTGACTTCATGCACACCCAATCTGAAATTTCATTGTACACCACTGGGTGGCTTGAACTTTTGGTAAAAAGGAAACAAGCCATTATCTCTAACAGTCCTTGGCTTAAAACCCATGTTTGAAATTACATGGACACTGAAAAAAAGTGACATGACCGTTGTTCACACTTATGACTGGTGCAGCCTTCCCCGTGATCATGTGATCACTTTTCTCAACCCTCTGACAATGGGGAAGCCAGATTTATAATAATAATAATAATAATAATAATAATAATAATAATAATAATAATAATAATAATAATAATAATAATAATAATAATAATAATAATAATAGTAGTAGTAGTAATAATGATGATGATGATAAAGTTGGAAGGGACCTTGGAGGTCATCTAGTCCAACCCCCTGCTCAGGCAGGAACCCTATACCATTTCAGACAAATGGCTGTCCAGTCTCTTCTTACAAACTTCCAGTGTTGGAGCATTCACCGCTTCTGGAGGCAGGTTGTTCCACTGGTTAATTGTTCTAACTGTCAGGAAGTTTCTCCTTAGTTCTAGATTTACTTAAAAACTGTGTTACTAACTTAACAACGTAGTGATTCCCTTAACAACTATGGCATAATGGGCCAAAACTCACTTAACAACAGAAATTTTGGGCTCAATTCTGATCATAAGTTGAGGACTACCTGTACAAGGAATTCATCTTCTTGTGAAATTTTGTTTCGTTTCGTTTCGTTTTGGGAAGGGTGGGCAACATGGAAGCCATGTTCAACTAAAACAATCCTTCTCAAATATTTTAATCTCCCTATCCCTTTGCCTTGAGAATCCCAAAGAGCATTGGTTTAGCTAGGCTGTATCTATCGATATTTACTACATTAGATATTAAAACTGAGAAATGTGAAAATGTTTATTTATTTGACTTGGCAGACTCACAGAAAAGCTCCTGAGGACTCTTTAGAACACAACTGTACGTTTTAATTGATTGCTAAGGCAAATCCTGCATAAACTTCCTGAACATGGAAATTAAAAGAATGTGCAGACTCTCTTAGGTTTATATGATCCCTTTTGCTGGGGTCATACCACACAGTAAACCCTAAATCCTTAGAAGTAGCACTACTGCTGAATTCATGTAACCTACAGGTAGTTCTCAAATTACGACCATAATGGAGCTTAACCATTATGACTGTAAGTCAGAACGGTCATAAAACAGGTTAGGCACATGGATTTTATAATTTTTTTTTACAGCGGTCATTAAGTGAAACTGGTGATCATTAAATGAATATAGAGATTGTAAAGCAAATGCCATGATTGTTTGGTGGAGACCACATACTGTAAGTTCACTAAGAGAACTCTTTAAGGCTGAAAAGAAAAGAGTGTATCTCATAATATCACTAAGAAAAAGAAATTGATGTTTTCAAAGTCAGGATTACCTTGAAACAGGGTGGCTAGTCCTTCAGTTTTGCAATCTAGAAAAAAACCAAGGTCCAACAATTCATCCCGCTTTAATACATTCATTCATAAATTAGGGTGGGGTGGGAGAGTTACCTATTTAGTTGCCCGTTCTGAATCCCAACCCCTCACTTCTCAAAATGAAACCTAATTAAAAGAACTTTGTATGACTCTTGCTTCCTTAATCCTGCTCTGCTCTTAAGGACTTGACAAATCCCTTATTCTTTCATATCACTTCCCTTTGAAGGGACAGCACTGGGAAGTGTCACTTGAACATTCTCCTACTCTATGTGGCATTTCTAACTCAGACTTTATGTTGCAGAACAAGACAAGGATTGAAAAGCTCTAGGTTCACATCACAAAACAGTTCTATTTCTCAGCTGTTGTTTTATTTCCATCTTTTTGACTGGCCATGGATGAAACCTTCACTTCGAGTTATTTTTGTTTCATGAGAGGAAGGAAGGAAGGAAGGAAGGAAGGAAGGAAGGAAGGAAGGAAGGAAGGAAGGAAGGAAGGAAGGAAGGAAGGAAGGAAGGAAGGAAGGAAGGAAGGAAGGAGAGTAGGGGAAGGGAAGGGAAGGGAAGGGAAAGGAGAAGACTGAAAAGGACAAAGCATGAAATAATGAATGTATTCCATGTTGAAAACTAAATTAAATGGAAGATGGGGAAACTGCTGTATTGAGGTCATAATAAGATTAAAGTAGCCTCCCTCAATAAATTGAACATTGTCCCCAGAATTATAATCTGGACANGAGACAAGAAAGAAAGAAAGAAAGAAAGAAAGAAAGAAAGAAAGAAAGAAAGAAAGAAAGAAAGAAAGAAAGAGGGAGGGAGGGAGGGAGGGAGGGAGGGAGAGAGACGGAGAGGGAAGGGAGGGAGAGAGGAAGGAAGGAAGGAAGGAAGGAAGGAAGGAAGGAAGGAATTTTTTGGAGTGGAACAGCTATCATAAATCTGAATAATAATAACAACTACAACATCCAAAATATCGGTATATAAGTTGAGCTTGATTCTTAAGACCTGATGTTCCCCAACCATTTGCCCACAAAATAGAAGAATAAAATAGTTTCATTTCAGCTGGTGATTTTCGATGTGGCTGACAAAAATGACTCTTGGGATTTCTGAACTTTTCCGTTCTCTTTTGCCTACCCCCTGGCCTATCTGTTTGTCAAATGTGTCGGCTTGTCAAGGACTCTCCCCAGGACGGAACAGGTGCGTCAGCCAAACTTGGTGGCCAGGAAGGGCACTCATCCAAAATATTCCCCCAGACCATGATCTGCTCCACTGGTGTAGGAACTAAAGATGGAGTGATAGTTGACATTACAGCTTTCATAAATTGCTACCTGTCAGAATATCCTGAAATTTTCTTTGCTTGAGTGGCAAAGGTTGTTCATGTGTTGGATTGACTTTTAGACATTGTGATTTGCTACATCGCAGGCTAGGGCAACGATAATGCAATCATTATGAGTGGTCAAAGTGCATAAAATAAGTCTACTACTAAAATCAAGACTTCACCTGGACATGAGAATGATACACCTGTTCTTGACTACATATAATCCAAAGTGGGAGCTTGACCCTTCCAACTCATTCATCCAGAAGTCTCCACTGATACCAATAGAACAAAATATTTGTAGCTCAAGGTTGAAGTGTGGGGTCCTTTTTCCTCTCTGAGCTTGGTGGTTTTGTTGCAGGCAAGAAAACTAGGTAACATCATCAGAACACTTCATAATAAGATTATAGTTGCCTCCCTCAATAAATTATAATAATGATAATAATGATGATGATAAAGTTGGAAGGGACCTTGGAGGTCATCTAGTCCAGCCCCCTGCTCAGGCAGGAAACCCTATACCATTTCGGACAAATGGCTGTCCAGTTTCTTCTTAAAAACTTCCAATGTTGGTGCATTCACCGCTTCTGGAGGCAGGTTGTTCCACTGGTTAATTGTTCTAACTGTCACGAAGTTTCTTCTTAGTTCTAGGTTGCTTCTCTCTTTGGTTAGCTTCCACCCGTTGCTCCTTGTCCTGCCTTCAGGCGCTTTGGAAAATAGCTTGACTCCCTCTTCTTTGTGGCAGCCCCTGAGATATTGGAACACTGCTATCATGTCCCCCCTCGTCCTTCTCTTTGTTAAACTAGACATACCCAATTCCAGCAACCGTTCCTCATATGTTTTAGCCTCCAGTCCCCTAATCATCTTTGTTGCTCTTCTCTGTACTCTTTCTAGAGTCTCAGCGTCTTTTTTACATCGTGGTGACCAAAACTGGATGCAGTATTCCAAGTGTGGCCTTACCAAGGCATTGGAAAGTGGTATTAATACTTCACGTGATCTTGAACATTGTCCCCAGAATTATAATCTGGACACAGATAAAACAGCCATAAGTCATTTCCAATGTTAACTTAAATGTTAACTTGAGGCAATTCTACTCAAATAAAATTTGTTGACTCTTCTGGATGTTTCTATAGACTTGTCGGTTAATAAAACTAAACCATTATTCTCATCAGATCAGCCCAAGCAGGAAATTAATAGGGTCACAATTAATTCAAAGCACCTTGTATGCTATAAAGGACAGTGCAATAGAAATGTGAAACTGTCTTTTTTATCTGGGCAAGGTCACAGATCATTTTTGCAATGGTGTATTGTTAAAACATTTCTCAAAGACCATTGATGGCAAGGCACTGAGACTGATTAATGAAAATGCTGGACAGAAATGAAATTAATTAAAGAGGAAGGTCTACTACAGAAACTACCACTATAGAAATAAGGGGTTTTGCTCCCATTTAGTGGCTGGCCAGGTCACGGACTTTCTATTTAATAGCTAAGATAGCTCTCTCTCAATCCTTGACATCATCAAAAATTGGACTGATAGGTCATGATATTTTGAATATGCTTTTCTTTCCAGAAAAAGTAAGCTTATCAACTGGGCCAAAGAACCATCCCAAAAAGCTAAATTCAGCCAATAATTTGGTGAGCTCCCAGAAATCTCTGTAGACGCACCAACCAAGTTCCATTTTGAATAGTTCTGATAGCAAAGTGGTTAGAAGGCAGCATTGCAGGCTAACTCACTGCCCACTGCCAGGAGTTCGATCCTGACGGGCTCAAGGTTGACCCAGCCTTCCATCCTTCCGAGGTCGGTAAAATGAAGACCAAGATTGTTGGGGACAAATATGCTGACTCCGTAAACTACTTAGAGGGAGCCGTCAAGCAGTATGATGCGGTATATAAGTTTAAGTGCTATTGCTATTGGTAATCAGAGAAAAGAGTGCACCACGCAGCAAAATTCTAAAAAAGAATTTAGAGTTGCTTCCAATGCTCTTTTTGCATTTGTAATTTGAAATTGAGTTCCAAGCAGAAAGCTCTATATCTTAGACCTGAATTATTTAACCTTAGAAGGGACAACATTATTGCTACTGAGGCTAGTAAATTGGGTTATGGTATTGGAAGCCTTCTGTAATTTCTTTTATTTGTCTCTTTGAAGCAGTACCTTGGCTCTTTTATGACTCGTGGACTTCAATTCCCAGAAGTCCATGAGTCATAAAAGAGCCAAGGTTGCCTACCCCTGTCCTAGGTATTTAAAGGGCTTGATTTGCTCAGTGTAGTGGTGAATTTGGCTTTAGAATAATTTATGCCATTTTTTTCTTTATTAAGCAGGATTTTAAATTTCTACAAAGGTTGACCATGTTGGCTGAGGGATTCTGGGAGTTGAAGCCCACAAGTCTTAAAGTTGCCACGTTTGGAGACTCCTGATCTAACATAGGCAAGCTCATAAGGGGTGTTCCACAAGCATGTTGATAACGTATCAACGGACAAAACTAATGTTCAGATTATGTTGTCTGTTTTTCAGATAGGCAGTCTTGCTTATTTTAAAAACAATGAAATATTAATTGAAACGTTTATTCAAAGAGAAGAAAAAATGCCAGCCCTGATTATGTTACCTAATTTGGTAATAAAACGTCTGCAAAAAAAACCCCATCAAGCTCAGAGAGCACCAAGGACTCCACAGAAGAGAAAATGTTTTTCAAGACCAGCTAAATCAATGTATTAAAAAATACTAGGCTAGGGCTGGTTGAAATTCAGCAATTGAGGGAGATAAGGTAATAAAGACATCTGACTCTGAGCTAGTTTCATAGAATTTGGGGGCTGGGAAGACAAATGTAGCCTGGCTGTAGAAACAGCATTTTTGTCAGCGCTGCTAACATCGGATGTTCTTGCTTTGACAACAGATGGAAATGCAGCCATTTTACTCTTTTGCTTTTAGAGTTAGTTGATGCTGGGAGGGGGAATGTGGATGAGAGTCCAGTTAGTCATAACAATAATAACTCAGCCATGGGAATCCAAGGTTATTGCGCCCAGAGTTGATAAAGATTTGGCAGGCTAGAGAGCTGGGGAGAAATCCTGTGCTTCAAGCTAATTGGGGAATGTTAATTGACTGTTAATTGGAGGAGGGAATTATGCTTTGTTACTTTGTGCTCAGGGGAGGGGAATTCAGTTTTTGGCTTTAACTATGCAGTACTGATACTTCATTTCTCGAATAAAAGATTCTTTAAGTTAAACAATGTCTCAAAGTTCTTTTGAAGAATCTTTTAAAAAAATATACAGAAAAACACCAAGTAAAAAGCTAGGGTCAAAGTCCAAACCCACTTGCCATATCAGCTCTCTCCTCCTCCAATGATGTCTTTCTGGGGAAACTTGAATTTTGGTGTTGTTGTTTTTCATGTGTGGTACAGAAAAATCTGATCTGACTAATAAAAATTCTGCATGGCAGACTGAGCTCTTCCCCAAGGCTATATTATGCACCAGAAATGTGCATTGTGTTGACTACCAAGATGTAGGAGGAGGAGTGGCAGAACCTGAGGGTGGAGTGAAAAGAGGAATCAGCCTAGAAACTCTATGTGGCCACAAAAGAAGTAAGTGTAACCTCCTCCCTCCACTGCTGTTCATCCTTATCTAAGCGGGTTAGTTGAGAAGATTCCTGTGCATAGGCTTTTAGCAATAAATAAATTGGACCTTCATGCATACACCTGGTTTTTCATGTCTGACACAAGACTTAGTCTGTCAGCAATTAATCCAGGGGATGGTGTTGCCTCTCCAGCAGTGGAGAGTCAGCAGGGAAGTCAAAAAGGTCAAGATGGTGACTACAACCATGTGATTGGAGCTTCACCTCTTTTTACAGGCAACATATCCCAAAGCAAAACAGTTGTTCAAATGCCACCATTATATATATAACTGATTCTGGTTGTTTTTTTTCTGAACTATAAGTTGTGAGATCAAATAACTCCACCTTTTGACACTTCTGTTGTTACAGCTCCTAATGCTATAATAATTATGGCAAAAAATACTGCAAGATTATTCATTATCTCAATATTTCAATTCTTAAATCCTGATATTTTACAATCTTCTCCAATTCCTTCTGAGCCAGACTCCTGTCATTTGGTGTAAGGGGAAGAATTCACAAAAAAATTGCTTTTCTTCATCTATAATGAGGTCTGGTGTGTTGTGTTCTAGACCGTGTAAAATCTTTACTACTGTTATTGTCTGCATAGTGGCCATTGGTCACGAGTCAAGAATGATGTTAGATTGGATCGTAGAGTTTTCTCTTTACTTTTTCCAGTCTAAACTGTAATAAACCTTATCCTTTCTAAATATGCTATATATTCATGATGCATTGTAGCAGATACAAAGCTTTAATTCTGACATTTGTATTAAAATCATTTTAGAAATAACTACCAGGAACAAAATAAACCTAGTTAAGGGAGAGAATAAATAAGCAAGTTGGCAGGACATGGAATAAAACTGATCCCAATAACTTTAAACATTAATTATTTCACATATTTAGACTGTAGCCCTACACACTTACCCAGGAATAGGTCCTGCTGAATTGTGAATAAACAAACATAGAACTGCAATCTAAGGCTTCCAATCCTCATCAGAAACATAGCATTTTCAGAATTCACAAGTTTTGCCTGGGCCTCAACTATTCACTGGGAGTGAATACAGCAATTCTTCTGTTTAGAAGGAAGAGTGGCTTTAAGTACATCAATTATTTGGTCATTTGCACATGTGTTCCTGAACTTGGGATCCTCACAACTCGAGATCATTTAACATAAAAGAGGTATGGCATCCTGCTTTCCATTAGTTGCCATGATAATCCATTTCACAAACAAACTTCACTGGAGTTAAGACCGAAGGTATTTTGCAGAAGCCGTGACACTTTTGAACCAGATACGTCTTCCCATCTAATCCAGGTTTAGTAGTTTTAATGTTTCAGTTTCAACCAATGATTCTCCCAAAACCAGGAGGAATCTGGTAGCAGTTTTTCCAACTAACACATTTATTAAAAGGCTTAAGATTTCATCAGTAGTAACTAATTTTTTCAGATACATGGAGTGACTTCCAATGTTTCTCAACCTTGACAAGTTGAAGATACGTGGACTTCAACTGACAGAATTCCCCAGCCCTCCTAACTATCTGGGAAATTTTGGGAGTTGAAGTCCACACATCTTCATACAGCCAAGGTTAAGAAACAGTGAGCTAGACTGATGCAGGATTTAATTGGGGGGAGGTGGGGGGGTAGAGACAGTTTATACAGATACAGGTTAAACAGCATCTTATCTGTTAAACAATCATGGATCAAAACCTCATTGTTTTGGAGTTGAGACCTTCAGAAGACCTCGGTTCTAATTTACATGAAAGCTGGGACATGACCACTGAAGTAAAGACAAGGATAGAGAAAGCTCAAACAGAATTCTTCAAAATGAAAAGGGTCTTCTGCAGTCATGACATAAGCCTAAGACTGAAAATCAGGCTTGTCAGATACTATGTTTTTTCTGTCCTGCTCTATGGAGTAGAGAGTTGGTCTCTGACAGAAGGCCACCTGAAGAGACTAGAAGCATTTGAAATGTGGATTTACAGGCGGCTGTTATGTATAAGCTGGGTTGACAAGATCAGAGATGAGGAGGTGATAAGCCGCCTGGGAAAGCCAAGGGAAATCATCAAAACAATTAAAAAATTAAAATTAGAATATTTTGGACATGTGATGCGACACCCAGAAAAATATGGCATACTCCATTTAATCCTCCAGGGAAAGATTGAAGGCAAATGAGGTCCAGGCAGAAGAAGAAAATCATGGCTTCAAAATCTAAGGGACTGATTTGGACAAAACTCAGCAGCACTTTTTCGTGCAGCTGCTGATAAAAACAGGATTGCCAACATGATCGCCAACGTCCGATAACGGATATGGCACAAGAAGAAGAAGAAATCTATTCCAGTTCAGCAACCGGCATTCAATGGCAGAGTAAAAGACTTATTTTTTTCTGTATCCATCACTTTGAGGTCTTCTATAGATTCTCCTGGGAAGCTAGAAAGCTCTGATACTATTTTGTCCTATTCTTGAGACCTGATGTCAAATTTGGCCTGTGAATTTCTCTGGTTCGTTCTACATTAGTCCTAGACTTATGACTATAATTGAGCCCAGATTTACAGGTGTTAAGTTGTGTCAGTCATTAAGTAGGTTGTCACATGACTAACCTGATTTTAAGACTTTTTTTGCAGAGGTCATTAAGCTGTGGGTTTTTTGGGTTTTTTTGCTGGAAACTGGTTGCCAATTTGCCAATTTCCAGCAAAAAACATCATAAACCATAGTCACACAACTGTGCTATGTAACATATGGCTACCATTTTGCTCCCCTTAGAATTTCACCAAGCCTGCCTGGTTTCTGAAACATAAGATTCTCATTCCTGAGTGAGAATAGAATAAAGCTGGAAGGGTGAATCCTTTATACTTTCTTGCAGGAATTGGGTATGTCTAGTTAAAAGAAAAGAAGGACAGGGGGGTGACGGGATAGCAGTGTTCCAATATCTGAGGGGCTGCCACAAAGAAGAAGAGGTCAAGCTATTCTCCAAAGCACCTGAAGGCAAGACAAGAAAGAAATCAAGGAGAGAAGAAACCCAGAATTAAGGAGAAATTTCCTCACAGAACAATTAATCAGTGGAACAGACTTATATACTGCTCCATAGTGCATTACAGTATTGTCTTAGCAGTTTACAATGTCAGCATATTGACCCCAATAGTCTGGCTCCTCATTTTAATCACCTCGAAAAGGTGGAAAGCTGAGTCAACGTTGAGTCAGTCAGGATTGAACTCCTGGCTGTAGGCAGAGTTTTCAGAAATTGTGGGTTTTTAAGAAGAGATTGGACAACCATTTGTCTTAAATGGTACAGGTTCTCCTGCTTGAGCAGGGGGTTGGACTAGAAGACCTCCCTTTCAGCTCTGTTGTTCTATTAAATGCACATCAGTTGCTGAGCACTCAAAATGTGATCACATGATTGTGAGGGGGTAAGGGGCTGTCAGAACTTTGAATCTGTGTTGTAAGTATTTTTTTTCTGGGCAGGTCATCGTTCAAATGGTTGTTAAGTGACTGGTTGTAATTCAAGGACTATCTGTACATAGAGTCCAGAGGAGCATTGCTAACAGATTAGGGCATATATCACATTAGAGAAAGGTACCTAGGAATTGTACTGTGGATTCTCTGCTAGATTCTATGACCCTAGCACAAAACATCTGAAAAGATATACTCCATAGATCACTATAGACTAGAGCAATATCACTGATGTCATTAAGCAACTGTCTGGCAGCTTGAGCAGTGCCATTTATTCCCTGACTGATCAATTATTTTCATGGTGAAAATACAAGAGTGGTTTGTAAGATCAGAACCATAGTCTAAGTTGCAGCACAGAAGAATTCTACAATTTCCTCTAAAAATTAAAATACAGGAGTGGTTTACCAATGCCTTCTCAGGCACAAAGAATCAGAACCATATATTGTTGCAGTTAAGATTTATTGCACAAACCTATACACAAGGAACTAGTCATCTAAAGTTCAAGTCTAAATTGGTGCCAGATAAGGGTCAACAGAATTCAAGAGAGTTGGACTTGAATTGTTTGTGGCAACATAAGGACTCTAAGCTGATGACACATTTAACTCCGCCCCCAGTTCTGCCTACTCTTCTCCTGCATGCCTTCTGTGTGGTATGAATTAAAGCCTTCACCATTGTCATTAAAGTGTTGATCTCCATCTGATTTATTCCTTAATCAGAACTATTTGACATTGACCTGGGCTTATGAAACACAACTTTGACCTGTATCTATCCAGAGTTTAGATGTGGATTATTAAGAGTGAGGTCTCTGAGATGAACTGTTTAACAGCAGCACCCACAGGAATGTCGCTTTTCAACTTATTTATCAGTCTGGGAAATGTTGATTTTCACCAAAAATATAAAAATCAGATCTGATTCAATGAAGACAAAAGTGCTTTATTCACTTTGTGGATAATTGCCTTTGGGATTCTGTTGAATAGAAAATGAAAAGTTTTAAATAGCACTGAGTATTATAAGAGATTTTTGAACAAATGATTGATTCTATTTAAAGAGAGAAAGGGAAACAGTAATGCCCTCTTTTTTTCCAGCAACTAGTTTAGGAATTTTGTCAAGCATGCCCTTAAAATAGAACTTTTTACAAACTGTTTTGAAAAATAAAATCCACTGAAGGAGAAAGGCTCCATAAACAAACCAACTAGTATATTTTCTGCCACCATGAGCATCACCACCACTACAGTATTTCTCTTTATTCTCACTTATCTTTGAACACCGTGGAATATATTTCTCAATAAATATCCATAACAAAATGATATTGTGACCAGGTTTTGTTTTACACACCTCAGGGGTCAAAGATGGCAATCATGACAGCCTGGTCAAAACTCCACCTGTTGTTTTTTTACCCCAAAGGTGTTTTTTTCCAAAAGGCAACTAGACTTTCTTGGGTTTTGTCTTCAAAAATATTTCACTTCTCATGCAAGTTTAGTTTAGAACTGAAAAAGCTTCTTGGATGAGAAGCAAAATATTTTCAAAGAAAAAAAACCAAGAAAGTTGTCTTTTGCAAAAAAGCATCTCTGACACAACTATGACTTGGATGATTGAGAATCTCCATAGACACAGCTTTTTATGTGCATCACACATGTAGCACACATGAAAATGAGACAGAGTTTCCATTACACCATGACAGCCATCAACAATTAGTCAGTGGAACAACCTGCCTCCAGAAGCGGTGAATGCTCCAACACTGGAAGTTTTTAAGAAGAAACTGGACAGCCATTTGTCCAAAATGGTATAGGGTTAACTGCCTGAGCAGGGGTTTGGACTTGATGACCTCCAAGGTCCCTTCCAACTTTATTATTATTATTATTATTATTATTATTATTATTATTATTATTATTATTATTATTATTATTATTATTATTATTATTATTATTATTATTATTATTATTATTATTATTATTATTATTATTATTATTATTATTATTATTATTATCTTGTCTTTTGTGACCACACTGC
>NW_015389105.1:90996-114313 GCF_001527695.2 Protobothrops mucrosquamatus | reverse complement strand
GTGTCATTGTGCAATTCTCTTGAATTATGCAATTTGCATGATGGTATATTGAGACCCCAGAGGTCATCAAGGCTTGAACTGAACACCCTTGTGGGATGGAACTGAGAAAAACTAACTTAGATAATATGATAAAGGGAGCCAGTTTGATATGGTGATTAAGACCTTAACCAACCAGGAGACGGTGAGTTCTAGTCCCACCTTAGGCACAAAGCCAGTTGGGTGATCTTGGGCCAGTCACTTTCTCTCAGCCCTAGGAAGGAGGCAGTGGCAATCCACATCTGAAAAACCTTACCAAGAAAGCTCCAGATAGACTCCAAGAATCGGACATGATTTAATGGAAAGGGGAAAAAAACACCCCAGCCCTGATAATAATAGTTCTACAAATTTCCAGGAACACTGGCGCAAACCCCATGGAAGAAACCTTGTACGAACAACAAAACCTACGCACCAGCCAATTCTACACCCTGACCCCTCCCCCCCAAAGTCTTGAAACCTAATTAAAAGGCCTTGTCCCTTATTTGCAGAAGATCTCATTATTTATGCTAGGAGAGGGGACGGAATACCACTAATAAAATCAGCCCTCCCTCTAGCCAGCCTGGCAATTACAGTGTGAATTGCCAGAGAAGATTAAATGGAGGGCTCTCCGTTTGGAAGGGAAAAATGATAAGCTCAAACTCAAGAGCAGTAAAACAGCTGTTTGGACTCTCTGCACCTGCTAGCAAGCAGGCTGGGGAGGGGGGGGAGAGTGTTGCCTCCAGACCTAAACAAGCTATTGTTTGTAATTCCTGCCTCCGTTTTCATGGAGACTCCCAAGCCAGACTTGAACAGCCCACCCCGTCCTTCCCACTCCAAGTTGTGCTTTAACAAAAAAAAAAAATCTGTAAAAAGAAGCTCATCTAAAGGAAGAGGAGAACTCTTGTCTCAAGGAGAGCCGGACTCAAGAACTCAACGTAGGTCCATCAAGTAGGGGATGAGAGGAAAACCCCCCCTTCTATTTTTAATTCAGAGGCAAAAGACGAAGTTGGATCTAATCTCGGCCAACTTTCCAAGTAAACAGGCAAAGGGGATGGAAAAGGGGAAGCGTCATGAAAGAAAAGAAAGGGGACGCTTCCACCCCCTCCCCGTTTCATGCTTCTAAGTCCTGCCAATCAGCCTAAACTCAACCCAACGTTGGGAGAATAGCAATGAGGGACTCCCAACAATCAAGCACACTTTTTTAAAAAAAAAAAATCCATTTGAAGATGCAGAAACTTTTGCTGGCATCTCCACTCGCCCACTAAATAGAAGCTCAATTAAAGAAAAAAAGAAAGAAAGAACGAAAGAAAGAAAGAAAAACTCGGGTTGGGAGAAACCTAAGAGGATTTTTAATTAGTCCAAACGTGAAGGTTGTGGGTTGGGTTTTTTTTTTTTAATTAGGTGGCTGAGTTACAGCCTTTGTTTTAAAGCCAAACAAGTAACTTTGCAAAACCTGGATACAACTTCTTTTTTCTTTTTTTTTTCAACAGCATACTTGTCAGCTACTTGTCTCGAAAACATATTGAGCAGGGCTTGAGTGCACAGGCTATTCCAAAGAAGATGGACTAAGAAGCTTTTTAAAAATATATATGTATACCAATGCCAAAATATGAAGGGGCATAACTAATTGGCTTTGAAGGCTGTGCAGCTGCATCCGCTAAATAGATGCAAGAGCCAGTCTCCTATTATGTAGACACTTTCTTGATGTTGAGTAACAAATGTGCACCCTAAAAAGGAGGCCTTAAGTGGAAGCCAAAACAGTTGCAGGGTTTCTGAACCCCACAATCTAGATGTGAGATGAAGTTTTAACTCATATGAACCTTGTTCTTCTGGACAACTGACATAAAACTATGTGGTTCAGAGTCATTTATGTAATCAAAAGAGGAACTAAGAAAAGTCTGTGGCTAAAGAATTGACTGAATTCTCCCAGCAATCGCAAGAACAAAACTTTGCACATTAAAAAAAAAAGTCTTGTTGCCAGGAATAGATTTTTTATCAGAATTCTTAAAGGATATTTTTTTAATTGAAATAACAATTAAACAATAATAATTCCCTGAACACTTGTTAGATAAACATTTCATTTTTTTTTTATCCTTTCAAAATAAAACTTGACCAGGTCTTTTCCTCCCATCCAAATGGAGATTTTCTGGTATTGGTGGATGAAATAGAGAGGGAACGTCTCCCACTTCACTTGTTGGAAAAGAATGCTCTTTAATTTAGATGTTTAAGATTTTCAAGTAAGCTGCGTCGAGCATTGCGGTCATCCTGAGAGGAGATGCTTGAAACATCACCATGCATCTTTGTAATTAGTTTTAGAGTCCTGAAGAAGTCAAGCAGCATTTCAACAATTACTTTCTTTTGTCCTTTGTGTTAAAAAAAAAAAAAGACCAAAAACAAAGGTTCAAGGTATACATCTTCCCAAAAAGCTTTATATAATCAATAGACAGAATGAAGTATTTCGACATACTTTCATTTGTGTCTCAGATGAAAAACAGCTTTGAGGAACAGAGAAAATGATGTTCTTCTCTTATTCTTTTTTATCTTAAAACAAGAAAAACGGAAACCACCACCACCCAAATCAAGGGTTCTTTAGAACACAATTTCAAAAATTCTGGCTTACTGGAAAATTTCTTATCGGTTTATCCATGGGTTATTATATTATTTAATATTTAATATTTGATATTATTTAATTAATTATACATTATCAGAGTTTCCCATGTTTCTTGATTTGATTTGCCCTGTAATATTTTCATCCATGGGATCCTTCCAACTCTATTATTCTATTTTCTATGCTGGTAGGTTTATCTTGTCTTATCATATTGACCATGTCCTGGATGGAAAAGTCCCTATGGATTTGGGGTCATAGGGACTGAAGTAAGTAGCTATTTCCTTCTCCATTGGATTGTATTTAATCTGATTTATTACCCTTCTCAGAATGTACCATCCTGACATTATAGGTCATAGAAGCTCCAGGATAGGCAGATCCCTTCATTATACGAGATAATGATACATGAATGGGACTCTAATCTAATAAATGTAACTTTAAAACATTGATGTTAAAATTAGATCCTCTTTCTTGATGCTATCATGTTAGCAAGGACCAACAGCCCATGCAGCTCTTTTTAAATATTTATAAAAAGATTAGCATTGTGTACATTAGCATTCTGCTGTTATAATATTTGTCCATATGTGGGCTCCTTGGGAGAAGAGTTATGGCAAACCTAGACAGCATAATAAAAGCAGAGATATCACCTTGCTGACAAAGATCCATATAGCCAAAGCTGTGGCTTTTCCCATTAGTAATGTACGGCTGTGAGAGTTGGACCATAAGGAAAGCTGAACATCAAAGAGTTGACGCTTTCAAATTGTGGTGTTGGAGAAGACTCTTGAGAGTCCGTTGGACTGCAAGGAGATCAAATCAGTCAACCTTAAGAGAAATCAACCCTGACTATTCTTTGGAGGGACAGACACTAGAGCTGAAGATCAAATCCTTTGGCCACCAAATGAGAAGAGAGGACTCATTGGAAAAGACCCTGATGTTGGGAAAGATGGAAGGCAAAAGGAGAAAGGGACGGCAGAGGATGAGATGGTTAGATAGTGCCATCAACAGAATGATCATGAGTTTGGGAAAACTGTAGGAGACAGTGGGGGATGAAGGAACCTGACGTGTTATGGTCCATGGGATTGCAGAAGGTCTGGCAAGACTTAGCGACTGAACAGCAACTGCAACAACATATATTTCATTTTATTCTATCTCATATTTTCAGTAAAAGCAGGTTTACAGAACTCTCCAAATATACAGTATTTCACATTTAAAAAAAATCACCTAAGTACTGCGCTACATTTCATAACTTTTAAAATTCTTTATATGATCGTTCAGGCCAATGTGGTAAAATGGGTACAGAATTTCAACTGCCAAATGACTTCAACCAAAGGTCGGCTGCACATTGAGTCAAAATAACCTGGAAAGAAAATTCAGAGACACACAAATGCACAGCAGAAATAGTGTGTTATGAGCCTGGCATGCTGAAGACAAACTCCTTTTGCTTGCACTTCAATTTGAACGTGCCATGAATGATGGCTAGTCTTCTGCTCGGGGAACCTAAACTCTGCAAATTCCTTTCTGGGGCTCAGCATTTCCCTCAAATGATTAAAACTGATTTTGTAAGATAGGAGACCTCAAAACAGAATTAAAAAATAAAAAAAGGAAAACTTCTCCAGGGAATCCAAAACAAGCCTTATTTACATGTTCAGCATACCAACATTGGTACTAAAGCTTCTCTCGAATATTAAGGCTTGCCCTCAAATGATCCAAGACCTGCTGCAAACAAAATTTGAGATAAATTTCAGCCACTGAATCACAATCTTTGCTTTAGATTTATTCTTCTCAAAGACCAGACTAAAATCTCCCGCCCTCATTACTTATTAAAAGGAAAATATCCTTCGTGTTTCTATCTACCATCTCATTAACCATTCCATTGAAATAGATTTCATTCAGTTTGTTGACAAAGATGGAGATACTTACGTTATCATTTGAATCCAACCTGATCTTGAATGAAAGAAAAGGGGGGGGGAAAGGAAATAGCTACTGTAACTACCATTTCCACTTTTATACATCCTCTTTTTTTTGAAAAACCTAAGTATTGTTATCAGCATAATAGACAATAATTCCTTCCTAAAAATATAAATGCTACTCTGGATTTACATCACTGTTACTTATGGAAAGACTGGCCAAAATAACACAAGATCTCTTTGTGCTGATGGTATTTCCATCATTTTCTATTTCCAGGTGAAAAAGCTAAATTCTCAGTCATGAGTTTATGGTAGGTCTTGTGCTGTTTAAAGCTCAAGATTCCTGCCGCCTAAACAATGAATAATCTGAAGAGCTATTTAAAGGGAAATTCAAAACTACACATTTCCAATATAACTCTCTGGTTAGTCATGTTATTTTGGCACTCCAAAAACCCTTTGGAAATTGCAGTCCACATTTTGTTTCCAGGAAAGCAAATAGAGAGATGTAAAAAGATTCATCCAAGCTCAAATAATTTGAAATACGCCTATGCCGGAAGCATCCCTTCCTACATACCTATTCGCCCATTGAGTAATTCCATTTTGAGTAAGCAACCTTATCCAAAGTGGAACAAGAAATCAAAGAAATGGGACACCAAATAAAATACAGGATAAATGGGATTTTAAAAAAGGAAAGGAACTATGGTTATTAAGTTAAAACAACACCACAGAATAGCAGAATAAAAGAGTTGGAAGGGACCTTGGAGGTCTTCTAGTCCAACCTCCTGCTCAAGCAGGAAACCTTATACCATTTCAGACAAATGGTTGTCCAATCTCTTCTTATAAACCTCCAGTGTTGGAGCACCTACTTTGCAGGAATTGGATATGTCTAGTCTAATGAAAAGAAGGACTAGGGGTGAATGATAGCAGTGTTCCAATATTTCGGGGGCTGCCACAAAGAAGAGGGAGTCATCCTAGTTTCCAAAGCACCAGAAGGCAAGACAAGAAACAATGGATGGAAACTAATCAAGGAGAGAAGCAACCTAGAACTAAGGAGAAATTTCCTAACAGGAAGAACAATTAACCAGTGGAATTAACCTTCAGAAGCTGTGGGTGCTCTATCACTGGAGGCTTTTAAGAAGAGACTGGACAGTCACTTGTCTGGAATGGTATGCTTGAGTGGGGGAGTGGGGTCAGATTAGAAGACCTCCAAGGTCCCTTCCAACTCTGTTATTCTGTTATTTACTTTTTCCTTTTCGAATTATGTCTATTTTCCCCCAAGCCTCCCTCTTGACAGTATCAAAAATGATCTTTCCCACATTCAATACGTCTCACCATCCTTGTATACTCTACTTCATTTTCTTAGACCATAAATAATCAAATGAATGCTTTTAGATTTGTGTTTATTCATTTGACACGTGTAATATGATTAGATTTATACTTAAATCGTGTATTTAGAACAGACATTTTCCCTTCTGGATTACATTTATTCATAATGCTGCACAATTTTTCCAAAAACTCAAATCTGGTTTTTTTTTATTGTCAACAATCACTAGACTGTAACCCAGAACTATTACCAACCTATGGGTTCCTTCTTTGTAATATTTCCTCAACAATTAACTAGATGACCCCAATTCTTACTTTTTAGCCTTTTCATTCATAATTAAAACTGTACTCTGCATGTATTTATCAAATGCATTCCACAGGTTCAGACCTATTACAAACTTTGCTCTGTCACAAACGCACAAAATATTATTTTTATTTCTTTAATCCTATTTAACAATTCATGCTTAGTACCACTTTGTCCTCTTGGAATGTAAGAAGTCATAATTTTCCCTATGCCGCATTCATTGTGCAGATATTTATCTCCACTACCCATTATATCTAGTGCATAATATAATAGTGGTTTTTAGTAGAAATAGGCCATTTTCTTATCACATCTACTTTTGCAAGAACAAAAGCAGATAGCTTTAGCAAATTTGGCCAGTTTTAGTTCAAACATAACATATTCTAGAGACAACTTGCTTGCCCTCATTCTCTTGCCTACTGACTATGGCAATGCTCAATCATCCAGGTCATGGTTGTCCCAAAGGTGCTTTTCAAAAACCAACTGGACTTTCTTGGTTTTTTCTCCTTGAAAACGTTTTGCTTGTCATCCAAGAAGCAGAACTGAAGAAGCTTCTTGGATGAGACGTGAAAGGTCTTCAAGGAAAAAAGCCAAGAAAATCCAGTTGCCTTTTGAAAAACAGCTTTGAGTTCTCTTGCTTATGTTCCACCATGTAGGAGACACATGCAGTACATTGACTAAATACACTCAAGGTGACCCCCACACACAGCAGTAAATTGTGACCATAATAATCAATGTATTGTGGATATTTAATGCCTCCCCACATCCTGTTCCTTAGAACAGACACCTGTGGGAACACATGAATTGCTGTTGCTAAGGAAACCTTCCTTATTCAAGAACCTTTGTTACCAAGGTTACAGCCCTGACTAGTTCTTGAAGCACCATCTATTGATCTACCTGAAGACCTCTTCTCATGCGATGAAATAAAAGTTTCCATCACAAATATTACCTCTTTATATCCTAAAAATACATTGGCATTGAAAAAAAAATCTATTCATTTGTTGGAACTTGTTAAATTTTCTCTCCCGTGGGGATGACGATGGTGAATCTTGGTTAAACCAGGAGCAAAAAAAAAAGATAAAACCACATAAAATGGTGGAAGACTAAAGATCACTTTAAGTGTTCTATGAAAAATGGAGTTTGTTAGTTGAAAGTGTACTTTGATATAGCACCACACTGTGCTTCGTGGATGAAGAGAAGGATCTTTAAAGACAATATTGCTGGGAAGAATCCACCAAGTGAGTCCATAGTTTGAATTAGTACGGTAATCCCACATGGAATAGTCAGCACAGAACAGTGGTGATTAAAGGAGAGAATAAAATATGAATTGTGTACATTTGAGAGAGAATGAGAGAGAGAGAGAGAAATTTACAGCTATAGAAATATATAGGTATTTCTTAGAAAGTGAGTAATAATCACCTCTAACTTGTCAATCATTGTCCCTTAGAAACCTTGGTTGTCTTCTCCTTTGGAGGTCCAGTCACTCTCCGCGGTCATCTGAAGCCCTCCAACGGCTACAAAATCGACTGTGTGAGCCAAGATATAATATAACGCTCTCCTGGTTCTTGAGGTCATAAGTAGAAACTGGGATAAGAAAGGATAAACTCTCAGACTAGGTTCTTGAAGAAAATGTGAAAATTGCTGCTTTCAATAAAGAAATAACTTCTGAATTGTAGAAGCTGCAGGTTTTTGCTCAAGTTTGACTTGTTAACAAGACACCACAAACTTTATCCCATTTTCTCCTTACATGGTTATCTTTCTACTGGTATAATCCTCCCCAGCAAATAGATATGCGCAATGTTAAGAACTGATTTTGATCAGGCTGGTAACATTTTGGCTACTGCCCTGGAAAAATTAGCACACTGTTTTATAAAGCAACCTTCCCCAATCATGAGAGTTCCTCAATATCATCAGCAACTTGAAGAACAGATAATAGTGACAGTTCCATACCAACAAATCCAGATGCCACCAAACATTGGGGGGGGGGGTTGTTGTAACTTTGGTTGGTCGCTAAGTGACAAGTCATTAAATGAAGACCATCTGTAGATAAGAGATGTGATACAGGAAGAAGAGATCATTTGTTGCGATTTAAGAGGTGGCGGAAATTTACTAAAATAGTTTATACTTGTTGTGATGAAGGTGTGAAACCACTTCTCCATATATTTTTACTTTTCTTTCTTGGTGTTGATGACTTCTCCATTCTAAGCCCCACCACAATCCTAGTTACGTGACCCACAGCAGAAGGTATGCAGCAGACCCAGGGCACAATTACATATTAACCCATACAGATGCAACCTTAGGGAGAACAGAAACGCACAAACATTATTACATACTGACACAACATGTTACCTTACAGGTAGTCCTCGACTTACGATCAGTTCGATTAGTGACCACTCAAAGTTACAAAGGCACTGAAGAAAGTGACTTTTGACCATTTTTCACACTTACAACCTTTGCAACATTCCCACGGTCATGTAATCAAAAATCAAATGCTTGGCAGCTGGCTCATATTTATGACGGTTGTGATGTCCCAGGGTTTTGTGACCTACTGACAAACAAAGTCGGGTGAGATATCCTAGATGTATACAGATGGTCCTTGGTTTACAAACACAACTGAGCCTAAAATTTCCATTGCTAAGCGAGACAGTGCAGTGACTTTTGCCCCCTTGTCTGACCTTTCTTGCCACAGTTGTTAAGTGCATCATTGCAGCTGTTGAGTTAGTAACATAGTTGTTAAGTGAATCTGGCTTCTTCATTGACTTTGCTTGTCAGAAGGTCGCAAAAAGCTGATCACACGATTTTAGGATGCTGCAAGAATCATAAATATGAATCAGTTGCCAAATGTTCAAATCTTTATCATGTGACCACGGAGATGCTGCAACAGTCACAAGCCACTTTTTTCAGTGCCGTTGTAACTTCAAATGGTCACTAAATGAACTCTTGTAAGTTGGGAGTTACCTGTAGATCGTACCACAGCTCCTGTGGTGTATATGAACTTTTATCTGCCAATTAAATTAATCTCTCCTGAGTACAATTTGCTACTTTGGGGGATAGAGTTTCACACAACCAGGCCGATGAATTTCCTTTATTTCTAGCCCTGGCACATTCAGTCTCACTATCTGGAGATCAAAGCTCCCTCTAGAAAGTGGGTAAATAGAATATTCCAGCTTTGATGCAAGCATAACTCCCATTGAACACCTACACCACAAGAGGGACATGTTTCTTTCTGGCAAACCGTGTAACAGACACGCAACTCCGTCCACTTAACAATGACTGGCAAAGAAGGGCAGATTTCAGAGAAGACTTAATGAAAATATTTCCCTTTGTTCTTTCTTAGAGCTATTACAGGGCTTTTTCTGGGGGTGATGAAGGATCTGTTCTCTCCTCCTCCCTCCACCTTCCCCCCACTTTACAATTCTCACAACTTCTCAACTAGACTTTCCAAAGTAAGTAACCTATAACCAGATCCATTGTGATGCTAAAGAGTTCTCTTTAGCTGGATAGCCTGATTCCCTATGATGACCTTTCACTCCTGGGAAGTCGTTTTAAATTCAATCCACAGTAAAGAAAGAAAAAAAACATCCCTCGGATTCATTGGCTGTGAACGGTCACAAGTGAACCGTGTTGTGATGGTATCTGCTGCTTTGGTGGCTTTGGTTCCCAATATACATGAGCATCAAGGCAGCCTGAATTGTCTCTTTGTCTCAGCAGGCAAGGAGCCTGAGAAAACAGTATATGGAAAAGGATATTGGTGAAAAAAGGACTGGGGTGGAAGGTACAGGATGGGGTTTTTGGGGGGCTCCCATGTTCAGTAACTGAGAACCCTTGGTAGAGGCCAAACGATTGCTGGATGCTTTGGGAAGAATAAGAAGGTGACAATAGAAGAGAATATATCAGGGAATTGCGCAGCAGGTGTCCAAATGAAATCAGAGAGACTGACACGAACTTGTAGTTTTATATAAATAAATATATTTTACAACAATCTATTCAGCAAACAAGATAGTCAGGGAAACAGGAGCATCATGAGGTAAATCACAGAGCACACAAGGCACACAGAAGAAAAAAGGCAGGAAAAAAGGCTGTTATAGTAGGTTGCTCTAGCACTGTGTTTCTCAACCTTAGCAACTTTAAGATCCAGGCTGCGGAATTCTGGGAAATGAAGTCCATATGTCTTAAAATTGCCAAGGCTGAGAAACACTGCTCAGGCAACTGTTATTTAAAACAAAACAAAACAAAATAAATAACTAAATATGGTTGCTTTAAAGATCTTGTAATGCCTGCAAAAGCATCTGCCTATAATTGTACAGTATCTGCAGGCTACTTAGCTGAGAGTAAACCTTACTGACTTCAAAGGGACTTTACTTCTGAACCAACACAATCATTTTCACTATAGTTATATTCACAAACACTCTTGAAACCTAGGATGGCTTGGCTTTTAAAACTAGGAAAAGAAGATACAATGCCAGGGGTCTTCAAACTTGGCCCTTTTATGGCTTGTGGACTTCAACTCCCAGAATTCCTCAGTCAGCATTGCTGGGAGTTGAAGTCCACAAGCCATAAAAGGGCCAAGTTTGAAGACCCCTGTACAATGCCCATAGACAAACCTACTGCAACTTGAATTCCAGATGTAGCAAATGAAAGAATGGATTGGTTCTACGATGAGCTTTAAAAGACCTTAGGCATCCCTGTATGCCAGCCCACCCACCAAGACGTAAGATATGGGCTTTCAATATTTCTGGGATACCATTTGAGGCTGTACAGGATGTGGGCGCATAGCAAGCTCAAAGGAATATTAGATTCTGAACCCCAAATGTTTAAGTTCCAAAGGTCAGGATCCATCCTGCCAGGAAAGACAAAAGGCAAATAAAATAATTGTTAAGAGTTTCCTGGAAATTTTTTAGCAGGTTCTGGTAGCAGACCTAACTCAAGGTTGTGTTGTCATCAACCCATTTATCTTCCAGTATAGATACCTATGTGAAATATATACACACAGAAGTAACACTTACACCTTTATAATAGAGTAGCAAAACTGGGCTAATAATCACACGATTATTAGATGATAGCAAAGAGTAAGAGTTGTCTGTACCTCTTCGCTGCCCTCAGGTGAATATCATCTAAATGTTTGCAGATCAAGCCTGGTGGGCCCTTTAATAGATCATATTTTCCCACAAAGCTGTTAGAAATGGCTCAGTCATATATTTGCATCTTTTCTCGTGGTTTAGTTGCCCCTCAGCACCAGAAAATGTGGTATTAGGAATTCCCATGTCTGTTTGGTGGAAGGTCAGGTCAGGAGGGCAATGTTCAAAACTCTTGAGGACTCCGAAAAAGAGAGCCTTACTCGAAGAATACCCGGATTCCAGATCAGTTCCTCATGTCACTTCATTCATGCATAAAGACCACCCTTGTAAGTCCTTCACACTCAACAAGGACATTGGATTAGGGGTGCCTGCGGCTAGTTGGGTCTCACCCATTCAAAGGGAAAAAAATAAATAAATAAATTACACTGTAAGTTTTTGCATTCATAAATTAATGTTCCCCTTTGGCTCTTTCATTTGCCCTTTATGACTTCCCTTCTCCTCTCCCAGATCCCCAAAGAAAGTCCTATTGTGTATGAAAAGGCCTGACAGTTCCCATATATTAACAAGGAATGACACATCCAGCCATTTTTTCAGGCGAACACTGTCGTATGTCAAAAGTATGTGGGCAAAAACTCTTCAGCTTTGAACACGAAGAGTCTCCTTATGTATCATTTCCTGAGAGGGCAGTTCTGCAAAATAAAACGCAACTTCTTGGGAGATCTTATTATTTTCCCAAACTTGGTTTTAAAAAAAAAAAAGTTTATGGAATTGGAAGTGTCTCACTCTTTACAACCCCTGAAGTCCATGGTACATAAATTAGTCTTGATTGACTTGTATAATGGGTTTTAATGAGAATAAACCATGCCTTAATGGGGTTCCAGTCCATATTTATTAAGCTCAAAAGAGTTCAAGATAGTGTCATATACATGTGGGATGGTTTGGTTTGAGATTAATGAGTCCTACCACCCCACTTCATTAAGGTTTCAAACTGTCCTCAATGGAGACAAAACTCAGTGTGTTTTTCCTTTCCTTCTTTCTGCTCTGCGACCATATGTTTGCAACAGGCAGGAATTTAATTGATTTGATTTGATTTATTCAATGTAGGCACCGCCCAAACCCAAGTTGACTCTGGGCAGTGTACATTAAAACCAAATTAAATAGGAAATAGAATATAATAATATTAGACAAAAAGAATCAATGACCTATCTGGATAACCAGATCCTTAACCTCGACTCCATCTAGCTTAAGAACCGCCAGGTCTTTAGGGTTGTCTGACCTGGATGGCTATCAGGGTCAGAAACAATTGCTACCAAAGGGAACATCACTCCAGAGGGCAGACCCTGCAGGAGAGAAGGCATACCTTTTAGTTCCCAATAGCAATAGACTTATATACCACCCCATAGTACAGTGATGGCAAACCTTTTAGAGACCGAGTGCCCAAAAACTGGCCCCGCCCCTGCTCCACCCCCTGCCCCCGCTCCGCCCCCACCCCGCCTCCCCGCAGGGCCACTCACCATCTCCAGGGCCCGCCGCAGATCACCCAGCAGTGCCATGGCAGCCACGCCCTCTGCCTGTGCCCCGCATCCTCAACTGTGCACGATGGGGCATGAGGGCAAGGTCTTGTCTACGCTGCCTGGCTGCTGTGTCATTGGCTGCACTGCTCCACGTGGGCCACGCTCGGGGGCAACTGTTCTCCAGGAGGGCTGCTGGTGAGGAGGGCGTCACAGGGGGAGGCAAGGCTGGGGCAAAGGCACATGTGCCCACAGAGAGGGCTCCGAGTGCCACCTCTGGCACCCATGCCATAGGTTCGCCACCACTGCCATAGTACTTTACAGCACTCTCTGGGGAATTTACAATATCAGCATATCGCCCCCAACTATCTGTGGGAAGATTGTTCTGCAGAGTAGGGGAGTCCCAAAACACAGAGGTTTTCTAGGTTCCATAAGATGACAACCCTTAAAACAAGGAAACTTGAACATGGCCTCCATATGGAAATAGGTGGGATGGGGAAGACATTCTTGGGAGAAGATCAATCCTTGAGTAACTAGATCTTATGTCATCTAGGACTTTAAAGATAAACACCAGCATCTTGAACTGCATCTAGACACTCATCTAGGAACCAGTCAGGTGCCTGGACTCAACATAGATAAAACCATTTATTACAGAATGAAGTATCTTGAAAACAGTAGATAGGTATTTCTACCAAGCTAGGAATCTTATAGGTTTTAGATGAATGTACCAAGTTTCAGAGTGTGAGCATTATTCTTTTGCTTGTTTTCAAAGGAATGTTTGATTGTGTTCCACTTAACTTTTGTTCACAAAATGACTTAGTCCTAGTTCCTCCTGATTTTTTGTCTTTTAAGCTCCCAATTTCACACCATAAAAGTCTTGAATTGTGATCTTGTAAGGTTAGGACTATCTGTGTGTCTTGTTTGGTAAAAAGTTTTTTAAAAAAATTAAAAAAAGAGAGAGAGAGAGAGAGAAAGAGGAGCATAAAGGCAAACAAAGTAATCAACAAGGTATTATTCTCTATATTCACCATTATTGGGGATACAGAGTCTATCAATTTAGTAAAGTTTAAGTTGTAATTTTAGAAATAAGGTGGGACACAGCTATTTAAGAAAGAAATTCACATCGATTCACAAGTTAAAATGTTAAAGAAAGAAAGCCGACTGCAAGATAGACTTCAAATGGACTTTTTCTTTTGAAAGAGCATTTCACAAAATAGGTGCCACTGCTATGAAGGCCCTGTCCTTCATTACAATATTAAGCAGAATAGATCCCCTGCAAGGAGACAGATGAAACAGAACCTCAGGGGAAATTTTAAAAGTGTTTTAAAGGATGTTGCTGTTTTGAAAGTAAGATCAACATCTACTGCAGGGGTGTCAAACTGCCGGATTGTTGCCAGCTGTTGTATAGTACATTGAGTTAAGGCACATATGTATATGTGTCAGCACTCCAGACAAAATGCATGATTGGCACACTCAGAGGAACAAAGCAAGGAGAGGCCTGAAGCCTGAACATTGTCAATTCCTACAAGTGAGAAAATCTATTTTCAAATAGAGAGAGAAGGAGAGAGATTCCCTCAAATACTTAAAAAAAAACACATTATAATACACATGGAGTGGAGTGGAATGGAATAGAAGAATAGAATAGAATAGAATAGAATAGAATAGAATAGAATAGAATAGAATAGAATAATTGGAAGGGATCTTGGAGATCTTCTAGTCCAACCCCTGCTCAAACAGGAGACCCTATTCTATTTCAAACAGGTGGCTTTCCACCTGTCTTTTTAAAAACCTCCAGTGATGAAGCACCCACAACTTCTGAAGGCAAGCTATTCCACTGGTTAATTGTTCTGTTAGGAAGTTTCTCCTTAGATCTAAGTGGGATCACTCTTTGATTAGTTTCCATTCATTGTTTCTTGTATTGCATTTGGGTGCTTTGGAAAATAAGTTGACCCCCTCTTCTTTGTGGCAGCCCTTCAAATATTGGAACGCTGCTATCATGTCTCCCCTGGTCCTTCTTTTCACTGGACTAGCCATACCCAATTCCTGCAGCCATTCATCATATGTTTTAGTCTCCAAGCCCCTAATCAACCTTGTTTCTCTTCTCTGCATTTTTCCCAAAGTCTCAACATATTTTTTTTTTTATAATGTGGTGACCAAAACTGGATGTGTTATTAAAGGTGTGGTCTTACTAAGGCTTTGTAAAGCAGTACTAATACTTCACGTGATCTTGATTCTGTCCCTCTGTTAATGCATCCTAGAATTGCATTGGCTTTTAAAAAAAAAAGGATATAAACAATCAAACAAATCTAGTTTTTTTCTTATTTTCTAGAAGGGAACATCAGAATGATTTATTTAACACATAGATGGCTGTCGACTTGGAATTCGTGGCAATGTTTTTTTAATACTGTCAATAAATGTCTTTCCTGGAGACTCATGAGGGTAATAATGGAAGCTGTTAACAAAGTGTGAAAAGGACAAGGCCAGCAAAGGTTAATTATATGGCTGCCTGCTAATGACCTCTCCAGCCCCTGGTTTTAAAACCTTCGCTACTTATAAAGACCCATCACGTGAGCAATTTCCTGTCTGAGGTTGCCTTTATGGAGAAGAATAAAAGCCGAGCTTTCTTGTGAAAAAGAATCTACCCAGCAGGGGTGGAGTTATTATTTTTAAGCTGATCTAAACACCTGGGTTCCCTGGTAGAGCCTATTAAAGTTCTTCTATTGTGCCTAAATATTTCAGTAATTCCCAGCCCCACTATAGATTAGGGTATTATCCTTAAAGTAGGGAGATTCTGGATACCTTGGAGAGGAGGGGAAGAAGGATGTAGCTTTTCTTCTATAGAGGTTAAAGGGAGTTGGAGTTGGATGTGGTATTTTTGCTTGTCTGAATGCCCAAATTCATGTTTAGCAAACCTAAGAGCAAAGGAACTAGAAGAATTTCATGGAGTTCATATCCCAGTGTTTTTCAGCCTTGGTGACTTTAAGATATGTGGACCTCAATAACCAAAGCCTTGAACTGCACCTGGAGTAATTTGGATAATATTCAGAGTTAGCAACGACTGATCAAGAATGAGATCTTAGAGCAGGGGTGTCAAACTGCCGGCCCACGGGCCGGATGGGTCAGGCCAAAACCGTGCCCACCCCATTGCTGGCAATGGGAAAAAAAGTCACCATAGGTCACGACACATCACGTGATGTTGTGAGTTTGACACCTCTGTCTTAGAGTAATAGTAAACAGTTAGGTGATAGCATTGACACAGTACACATTTACTAAAAGGTCAATACAGGTTATCCTTGACTTATTAACAGTTCACTTAGTAACCGTTCAAAATTAAAATGGCACTGAAAAAAGTGACTTATGACTGTTTCTCACACTTAAGACAGCATCCCCACGGTCACGTGATCAAAATTCAGATGTTTGGCAACTGAGTCATATTTATGACAGTCGCAGTATCCCGGGGTCATGTAATCACCTTTTGTGACCTTCTGACAAGCAACGTCAATGGGGAAGCCAGATTCATTTAATAACTGGGAGACCAACTGAACAATTGCAGTGATTCACTTAACAACTGTGGCAATCAAGGTCATAAAATGGGGCCTCACCTCAAAATCATCAGGTGGCAATATCTAACAGAATAGGGTTTCAACCAATTCTCCAAAGCACCTGAAGGCAGGACAAGAAGCAATGGAGGGAAACTAATCAAGGAGAGAACCAACCTAGAACTAAGGAGAAATTTCATGACTAGTGAGAACAATTAATCAGTGGAATGGCTTGCCTTCAAACATTGTGGGTGCTCCATCACTGGAGATTTTTAAGAAGAGATTAGACAACCATTTGTCTGAAATGATATAGGGTCTCCTGCTTGAGCAAGGATAGGACTAGAAGACCTCCAAGGTTCCTTTCAACTTTGTTATTCTGTTAACCTATTAATTATGGTCATCTGAATGCTCTAACAAGACAATTCCTAGCTATATTTCTGATATGATTCTAGCTGCTGTCCTGTACTAAGCCGCTATACTTGGTATACTTTGGGATATTTGTTCTCAATCTTAGTAATTCCATGCTGATAACCATTCCTTCTCTCCTTTCTTGTACATCAGATGTCAGAGCAATTCACAGTAATCTGCGTGACATTTGCAAACATTTGCCAGGTCTCCAAAATCTCTGGATCTTTTCATGTTTCAGGCAGCCCTTGAAGTGGTTTTGCTTTCCCAGAATAAGTTTGCAATCTCTTTGCAGAGAGCAGGTGTCCAACACAAAGCTCATTCCTAGTCCAATCTGATCTTGGTTTAGGTTTATATTCTATTTCCTACGCCACTCCAAGAAGAAAGCCAACTGTGTGTCACGGCTCACAACTCTTTTTTATGTTAGTATCTCCTCCTCTAAAAATGACAATGGCACCCTTATGCTCTGGAAAAGGACTTAGCCTGTCATGGAATACTTCAGAGTTTGTGTTGATTTTGCATAATAATTTTGCTTGTCGGTAGGGATAGTTGCCATCATGGCGAAGCTGTTTTGCAGAATGGACGAGTAAGCTTGACTCCTGCCCAACTCAATGTGCCAAAAATAATTCCTCATATCAAACACACCATTTAAAAAGAAGAATGGCACGTGATTGAAAGCCAGACATGGCATAAACCAGTCAAAGAAATAGGGTGGCATTCCAGAATCAAATGACTAAAATATTATGCAAAATCAGGGGCAAATTATGCAAATTCCAAATACATTTATATTCACACTAATATGGAGAATCTGAGAACCCGAGAGCCATTTTGGTGTAGTGGTTAAGACATCAGGCTAAAAAAAAACCAGGAGACTGTGAGTTCTAGTCCTGCCGTAGGCATAAAAGCCAGCTGGGTGACTTTGGGCCAGTCACTCTGTCCCAACCCACCTCCCAGGATTGTTCTTGTGGGGAAAATAGGAGGAGGAAATGTATATTTATGGCTTTGAGTTATTTTTAAAACAATAATGTTAGGAAAGAGAGGGAGAGAGAAAGAGGGAGGGAGGGAGGGAGGGAGGGAGGGAGAGAGAGAGAGAGAGAGAGAGAGAGAGAGAGAGAGAGAGAGAGAGAGAGAGAGAGAGAGAGAGAGATGTCTGTGTATGTATATATGCATAAATTAAATCTTTCTGGATGCCTCTCCATGCTGAAAGGGGGGGTGTCCATCACTTTGTAAAACTTTCTGTAAAACTTTCTTCTTCTTCAGATATGGGTTTTCTTTTATTTTTGCCCCAAAGTAAGGGGCAAGAAGCCAAATTTAAAAAAAAGGAAGGCCAATTTTTTAAAAAGGAAAGCTTCTTTGTCTCCACAAAAAACAAAAACAAATGCTAAAGTAAAGAACTTTCTCCCAGAAACCAGCCAGATGTGCTCAAAATCAACTTGAAAAGCACATAGTCCTAGTGAAAGCTACCTGGACACCTGCTTGCTTCACCCACCTCAAGCGACCGATTATTTTTGTTGAATTTTGGTACACATTGCTTGCATGTTTTCCTTTGTTGTGTTTTTTTAAACTTTCAGCAGGAAGGGTTCCCTAGCTCACAAATAAAAAAACTGGTGCAGCAGAGTGTTCTCACTTAAATAAACAGAAAACATGGGCAGCTGAGAGAAATCAATTTAGCTGAACAAACAATGTCTGATGTAATGAACTACTAATTATCCTTTTATGTCATGCCAGTCTCAGTGATTACAGAGTTGTGTGGTTTAATTTGAAGTTTTGAGCGGTGCCTTGCTCCATGAGCTGCATACAAAGCTCCAGCCCAAGAGGTGGGAAAGACAGGGATGTGCGCAAAAGCGTAAGACGGTACGCACGTGTACTGAACAAACAATGCGCTGCGTTCATCTAGAACTCAGGCAGCACCTGTAAATAAAGACTAGGGAGGGAAACGAGGGTGCCCCATCTTCGATTCAGAGAAGTGCTTTTGTGAAAGGATCCCCAACAGCTACGCACGTCCATTAACCCTTCTCGTATTGTCACTGCTTACAATACCCATCCCTTTCCTGGTTGTGATTGATTATGTTTAACATTCAGGTCTTGATCTCCTTACTGGGTATTCAAAACATGTTAGGACAAAAAATAAAGGTCTGGAAAGGCCAAAAGTTGGGGGGTATCACTGATCAGTTGTGAGATTCCTCATAATGCTTGTTGTTTTTCACATCCTTGCTGGGAACCAGCTTGTAGTAATAATAATAATAATAATAATAATAATAATAATAATAATAATAATAATAATAATAGTAGTAGTAGTAGTAGTAGTAGTAGTAGTAGTAGTAGTAGTAGTAGTAGTAGTAGTAAAAAAATAGAGAAAGTCGTAGAAAATGATAAAGTTAAACTGCTCTGGGACTTCAGAATTCAAATAGACAAGCACCTGCAACATAACACCCCAGACTTAACAATTGTCGATAAGAAAGACAAAAAAGTCTGGATAGTGGACGTGGCAGTGCCTGGAGACAGCAGAATAGATGAGAAAGAACTGAAGAAGATAACAAAATACAAAGACCTACAAATAGAAATAGAAAGACTGTGGCAAAAGCAAGCAAGGGTAGTACCAATAGTAATAGGCGCCTTGGGTGCAATCCCAAAACAACTGGAGCACCACTTGAACACCATCGGCATTGACAAATTCACCATTAGTCAATTGCAAAAGGCGGCCTTACTAGGAACCACTTCCATCCTGCGACGAGATCTGTAATACCATCAAAAATCCACATCTGCCTATCCCAGGTCCCTGGTAAGGACTCGATAGGTAGACAAAATGCCAAATCCAGTCTGAACATCTGGCTGACTGTGCGATGATCCATAATAACAACAACAACAACAACAATAATAATAATAATAATAATAATAATCTCTTTCTTTGTCTTCTTCTTCTTTTTCTTCTTCTCAGAATAACAAAGTTGGAAGGGATCTTGGAAGTCATCTAGTCCAATCCCCCTGCTCAAGCAGGAAACCCTATATCATTTCAGACAAATAGTTGTCCAGTCTCTTCTTAAAGACTTCCAGAGATGGAGCACCTACAGCTTCTGGAGCCAAAACTATCCCATTGGTTAATTGTTCTCACTGTCAGGAAGTTTCTCCTTAGATCTAGATTGATTCTCTCTTCGATTAGTTCCCATCCATTGTTTCTTGTCCTGCCCTCAGGTGCTTTGGAAAATAGCTTGACCCCCTCTTCTTTGTGGCAGCCCCTGAGATATTGGAAGACTGCTATCATGTCACCCCTAGTCCTTCATTTCATTAAATTAGGCATACCTAGTCCCCGTAACTGTTCTTCATGTTTTAGCCTCCAATCCCCTAATCATGTTTGTTGCTCTTCTCTGCACTCTTTCTAGAGTCTCAACATCTTTTTTATCTCATAGTGACCAAAACTGGATGCAGTGTTCCAAATATGGTCGGTCTTCTTCTGCATGAGCTCAGAAATTGTTCAAAACTCCAGTGGTTTATTTATACAACCGAGCCCGTAAAGAGTCCATCTGCTCTACACAGTTATGTTGTATTATGTATTATTTTAAGTGATGGACTCTCCAAAGTTTTTGTCGGAGAAGAGCAAGAGAACTGGGGGGCAGAGTTAAGTGGGTCATCAGCCTAGAATCATTACCATCCCACAAACGTTGCAAGTCCAACCCCTCTTGAATTCCATTGACCCTTATCTGGCACCACTTGAGCACAGAACTTTAGTTGACTAGATTCTTGCATATAGGTTTGAACAATAAATCTTAACTGAAACTTAATGTATGATTCTGATTCTTTGAGCCTAACAATTTTTAAGGAAAATTAGTTTGGTTGGGGATAAAACTTATCCACAAATTGATGGAGCTGAAATACATGGATTGAGCCATTAAATAGGAGAGAAGAACTTGACTGGCACCTTAGGGTCCCTGACATCCTTAAATTCGCTGGGGATAGCTGTGTGTCCTATTTTGGAGATGATAGCCCTCGGTCTAAGGATATCCTTGTTGAAAGCCTGTCCAGTTGGCTTTAAAAACAAAGGACCTGTAAGAAAGGGAAGCAGAGAAGCTGACTATCCAGAATGAGGTCAGTTAGCTCCTTGTGGAGGCAGAGTGAAAGCATCCTATCATAGTTTTCCACATTAATTGCCTTTTAAGTTTTGAAATGTATATCTAGACATATAAATTGGCAGCTGCACATTTTGTCAAATTTGCGCTGTCTTTCTTTTGATGATGAATATATTTGGTGATGCGTGTGTAAGTGACTGCCACCCTACATGTTATTTATTCCCCAGTACAGATTATAATTAAAAGCCAGAGACAGATAACAAAACAATGCAAGGCGATACAATATTGAACAATCCGGTGTTTCTTGTTATTAAAAATATATCTCTAGTGGTTGGCACTGCAAATGTGGTTCTAGGGTGACTCATTAATACAGAGGTCAAGAAACCAACTTACAGGTAGTCCTCGACTTACGATCATTCATTTAGTAACCATTCAAAGTTACAACCATGCTGAAAAAAGTGACTTACAACCGATCCTCACACTTACAACCATTGCAGTAACCCTTTGGTCATGTGATCAAAATTCAGGCACTTGGCAACCAGCATGTATTTACAATGATTTACAAGCATCCTGGGGTCACATGATCAACATTTTGACCTTCCAAGGGAACTTCTAACATGTAAAGTCAATGGGGGAAGCTGGTTTTGCTTAACAAGCATATGATTCATTTAATAATAGTGGTGATTCCCCAAAAAATTGTAAGATCTGGTGCAACTCATTCTTGCTTAGCAATGAATGTTCCAGTCCCAACTGTGGTCATAAAAAAACATGGTGGCTCGCGTGATTAGAATGTTGGTTGGAGGTTAGCAAGTCCACATTTGAGATCCAAGTGCTGCTATGTGTGTGCTGTCCCACTCACTCACACACAGACATGAGAGAGGTTTAGTGGATTTATTAGTATTCCCCAGAAATTCCCTTTATCAAAAACTCAGAACTGTCCAGCGAAAGGCAGACCAATGCTAGTCCACAGAGCAATGGCCAATGAGTCCACAAGGCAGTTGAAGGTTTCCCAAACCACACAAATCCACCAGGCAAAATTAAATCCGCAACACAAGAGGGTTCACGAGGCAAGAAAAGTCCAGAGTTCACAAGGCACAATCCAAGTCAAGGCACAGTGTCAATCCAAAGCGAGGCAGGAATCACAACCGCTAGGAAACGTGCAGCTAGGAAATGAACACATTGTTCCCAGCATTGTCTCCATCTGCCTGTTGTGCTAGCCAGCTTCTGGTGAAGCCCATCAAGAAGGGCAAGGCTTTCTCCTTACAAGTAATTGGGCTGACCTTCACTGCTCCTGCCTTTTCTCTGCCCTATGTGTTCTTAGATCAGCTGCAGAAGGCAGTTCTGCTTCCTCATCGCTGACCAGATGCAGCTGTGTGCTTTCCCCACCTGAAGTCTCAGGGTTGTCCTGCTGCAGCTGTGCTTCAGCCAAATTCCTCTCAGATGTCTGCTTGGAGCCACTGACAAACTTCCCCTCCTGATGTGCCTGGGACTGGCTCATCCTCCTCCTTCTCCTCCTCTGAAGAGGTATCTGGGGAAGCGTCTGAGGGAGTCATCACACCATGGAGCAAGGTGAGCTCTCATCCTTCGCTCCTACTGGGGAGATAAAAGGAGCCCCCATTGGGCATCCCTTGGGCAATGGTGATGTCGCCAGCCTATCCTTTCAACCTGGAAAGCTCTTAGGTCAGGGATGTCAAACTGCCGGCCCGCAGGCCGGATGCATCATGATGAAACCGCGCCCACCCCATTGGCAGCAATGGAAAAAAAGTGGCAATATGTCGTGACACATCACGTGAGACATTGTGAGTTTGACACCCCTGTCTTAGGTGCTTCTGACACGAGTGCAATGCAATTGTGGTCATAAACTAAGGATTATCTGTATTTGAAATTTCACTGGCAATGAAATGAAATGATAGCCAATGTGAACTAGTCCAGATAAATATAATAGGGGCTTGAGACCTGCACCAGGCGGCATGGCAACCCATACAGGCATGCCCTGGGCTGTGGAGGTTACCATTATTTTTCCGTGTATAAGACGCTGCACTTGTATAAGATGCACCTGATTTTTGAACAGGGTGTTTGCAGGAAAAAATAGTATACACGGAAAAATACGGTAGTTTATTAGAGATCATGTGTATAGCTAAAAATGTTCAGATGTCTTAATCCATCTAGTTTTGGTCTTCTCCTGCAGAATTCCTGATTATTAGATTAGTATCGGAATAATAGAGTTGGAAGGGATCTTGGAGGTCTCCTAGTCCAACCCCCTGCTCAGGCAGGAGACCCTATACCATTCCAGACAAGTGGCTGTCCAATCTCTTCTTAAAAACCTCCAGCCATCATGTATTGCAGAATCCTTGTGAATCCTTGGAAATCGGCCAAATTAAGGCTCTTTTTAAAGGGGTGTTTTAATAAATTT
The DNA here is from genome assembly GCF_001527695.2 of Protobothrops mucrosquamatus. NCBI lineage: Eukaryota > Metazoa > Chordata > Lepidosauria > Squamata > Viperidae > Protobothrops > Protobothrops mucrosquamatus. Next base: position 91,152 of record NW_015389105.1, on the reverse strand, counting down.
TTAGGGGGAACGCGGGAGGTTGGGAGGGGGGAGGATCACCTTAGGTCAGGACCAGCCATGTCTGAGGGTTGCGGTGTAGAAAGGGTGGGGGGGGAGGGTGGGGGGTTCAGGGAGGAGGGAGGTATTAGTACGGTCAGTGGGAGAGGCAGATATGGC